>NC_068360.1:17903891-17961391 GCF_020536995.1 Dreissena polymorpha
GGTTCCTTATTCCTTATTCAAATCGAATAAGGAACTGGAATTTTCTTTCTATAGATTATAAGTCAAAATGAACCAACGAGACGAATAACTCAACGAAAATTATTGTAAATATATGTCGGGTGTAACAAATATTAATTGCAGTTCGTTTCTACTTTTTTATTTGATAATAATATACTTCCTTATTCGTTTTGAATAAGGAATAAGGAACTGGTTATTATTCCCTTTTCAAATCGAATAAGGAACTGGAATTTACATACCAAACAAAATATTAAAATGAACCAAAGGGACCGATAAATCAATGAAAATCATTGTAAATGTAGGTTGTGTATCAAAAAAACATTAATTGCAGCACATATCTATTAAGTTTCTTTTAAAGGTAACATAGTCCCTTATTCCTTATTCGGATTGAAACAGGAATAAGGAACTGGTTCCTTATTCCTTATTCAAATCGAATAAGGAACTGGCATTTTCCTACTAAACAAATTATTAAAAGGAACCAAAGAGACCAATAAATCAATGAAAATCATTTTGAATGTAGGTTGGGTATAAAAAACATTATTTGCAGTACATCTCTAATAAGTTTCTTTTACTGATAACATTGTTCCTTATTCGAATTAAAAAAGAAATAAGGAACTGGTTGACGCATTGAAATCGCTTTGCATCCTTAATCATATCCCCTTGTAACTGTTTAGGTATTAGAACGGAATGGGATAGCTAAATCATGACTGGTATTCAGCTATCGGAAAGTCTTCTCTAGAAGTTAGGGTCAGAAAAACTGCAAGAATTGTATTACACATATAAATAAAAAAAATCGTAAAGTCAGTTCCTTATTCGGAAGCCTTTATTTCTGAAAATCACTTTCGGATATGTTATATTTAAGATGTAGCGTGGGTTATTTAAGCATGATTATGTTATATGGACGTATTCTGTCACATTTCTTTTTACATTCTATGTCAATATACACGCTGAAAACAAGTATTTTTAAGAGGATAATTAGGAAATGGTATTGTCTTTCTCAAACATAAATTAAAATTAACCATATAATATAAAATGTCGATGAAAATCATGGTTTATATAGGTTCGAAGTTAAAAATATTTATTGTAATATATTTCTACCTACTATTATTTAATAATAACACAGTTCCTTATTCAGTGCGAATAAGGAATAAGGAACTGGTTCCTTCTTCCTTCTTCAAATCGAATAAGGAACTGGCTTTTTGATACTAAACAAACTATTAAAATGAGCCAAAGAGACCAATAAATCAATGAAAATCATTGTAAATTTAGGTTGGGTATCAAATACATTTTATTGCAGTACATCTCTACTATGTTTCATTTAATCATAACCTAGTTCCTTATTCGGATTGAAAAAGGAATAAGGAACTGGCTCCTTATTCCTTATTCAAATCGAATAAGGAACTGGCATTTTCTTACACACACATACAAATAAAAGGAACCAAAGACCCATATATCAATGAAAATCATTTTAAATGTAGATTGGGTGTTAAAAATATGTATTGTAGTGCATTTCTAAATAGTTTTTTCCGTCATGATAACCAGTTTTTGTGGAAAAAAGTAACCAGGTGCACTGTCTTCGGAACAAAAAGGACTGGTTACCACCAAGACCAGTGCTAGTTTGTCGTTTATCACGACCTTTAATCTGGTGGCAATTTTGAAGATCGCCGGATGTACCGTTGGCATCCAAAATGAAGAAGACGCATTTTCGGAGATAGAAAATATATTTAAATATCAGCACTCAAGTAAAGCTGGTATACGCATGTGTTTTTTAATTAGAATACAAAATACGGAGGAATCTCTATGGAACTTTCCAGAGGCCTGTGAGTGGCTGCTTCCGGTGCAGTCGCGCGTTTCTCTGTTCAATCCGAATAAAGAACTAGGTTATCATTAAATGAAACTTATTAGAGATGTTCTGCAATTAATATTTTTTATACCCACCTACATTAACAATGATTTCCATTGATTTGCTGGTCTCTTTTGTTCATTTAAATAGTTTGTTAAGTATGAAAATGCCAGGTCCTTATTCGATTTGAATAAGGAATAAGGAAACTGTTTCTTATTCCTTTTTCAATCAGAATAAGGAACTAGGTTATGATTAAATGAAACATAGTAGAGATGTACTGCAATTAATGTTTTTGATACCCAACCTAAATTTAATTGATTTATTGGTCTCTGTGGTTCATTTTAATAGTTTGTTAAGTATCAAAAGCCAGTTATTTATTCGATTTGAATAAGGAATAAGGAACCAATTCCTTATTCCTTTTTCGCACTGAATAAGGAACTGTGTTATTATTTAATAATACTTGGTAGAAACGTATTGCATTAAATATTTGTAACTTCGAACCTACATAAACCATGATTTTCATCGATATTTAATATTATTTGGTTAATTTCAATTTATGTTTAAGTAAGGCAATACTATTTCCTTATTATCGTCTTCATAATACTTGTTTTCAGCGTGTATAGTCACATAGAATATAAAAGAAATCTGACAGAATACGCCAATATAACATATTCAAGCTTCAATAACCCACACACCATCGTAAATATAACATATTCGAAAGTTATCGTCTGAAATACAGGCTTCCGAATAAGTAACTAACTTTACGCCCAATTCCTTATTCAGAGGCCATAATTTCGGATACTTTTATTCGGATCATTTTATAATAGCACAGCTTTATAGTAGTTATTATTGGCGATTTTTTGTGTAAGATTTGTTACTTATATCTCTGGTACAGTTCTTGAAGTCTTATCTGACCCTGAACTTTGGTCAAGACTATATAATAGCTGAAAACTAAACATGTTTTAGATATCTTGTTCCGTTTTCATACGAAAACTGGTACGAAGGGATATGATTAAGAATTCAAAATGATTTCAACACGTCTCCATAAAAGAAAGACTGCATCGGAAGCAGCGGTCCAAGTGCCACTATAAGATTGAAAAGTTTCATCGGAATGCCTCAATATTTTATTTTATAATTGAAACGAAAAAGCGCGCATCCTAGCTGTAAAAGTGTGTTTTCTTCTGATATATTGTTAGTGCAGATACGAGTTTTCTCGCTCATGCAGACCGACAGTACATTCGGCGACTTTCAACCTCGGCACAAGACGAATGCCAATGTTCCTGACAGAGTTGTCATCCGTACGACGTCACTGATGTCACAATAAAGCGAGATTGAACCAGAAGCAGCGGCCACGGTGCCTCTATTAGACTGGAAAGTTTCATCGAAATTTCTCTGTATTTCGTTGATGCTGTTTGTTTTTTTAATTAAACACCAAAACTTTTGTTTTTGTTTATTCAATATAATACATTCAATGTATACATGTATATGATTATACAACATAGTGATTGTACAAAGCAATAAAGTTCAGACATGTTATACAATATATGCTAATATATATTTTTTCTAAAGAGAAAAGAAAAGAACAACAGAAGAATAGTTATGAAAAATGATGAGTTGTATAAAGTCGGAAGAAAGCATACTGGACTTGTGTGTTTTTTTGTATATTCACAATGATCTTATAAGATTGAAAAAAATATACACAAATATTTTAGAAAGATAAACTAACATTAGAGTGAAATGTATATAAGTGGACAAACATTATGAGAATTTAATCCGATTCCATTTTTGTTCAAAGATTTGTAATGTGTCATTACTGAGGGCTATTTCTTTCTCAATCTGGATTTTTAGTTTAAGACTATGGACAAAACAATTAAAATTTGGTACTTGTTTTTTGTACTTCATGTTAAAGATAAAATATTTCATCAATATAAGAATAAAATTCACAATATTATTACAGTCTATTGATTTCAATGAATAATTTCCGAAACTTACATTTAAGAAAGATAGTTTAACGTTTAGTTGCTGTTGTTCAAGAAAAGATACTAATTGATTCCAAATAGGCTGGATGTGTTTGCACTCCCCAAAAAGATGTTCTATAGTTTCTATGTTTTCACCGCAGAAGTCACACAGATTTGAGTTAGATAATTTGCATTTAAAGAGATATTTATTTGTAGCTATAATTCTATGGATGTATTTATATTGAAAATTTCTCAGTGTGCTTTCAATAGTTGCTTTATATGGCATGGTAAATATGTGTTTCCAATTAAGTTCATGTTCTCCGAAAAGGACTTGCCATTTATTTTGGATTTTGGAGTTTTCTGTAGGGTTTTTAATTTGTAGTGTGTAAAATATTTTATTCCGTTTGTTTTTTCTTCCAAGTATGTTTTCTACGAATGTTGTTTGAGTGCATGGTGTATTTTTTGTATTGATTTCAGATTTAATATGTATGGGTATGCTTTTGATTAGTGTGTAGTACTTCAGAAAATTATTTGAAGGTATTCCGTATATGTAGCATATATCATCAAAAGAGTAGAAATCCTTAATTCTGTAGTCATATAATTGGTCGACATATTTAATGCTTCGTTCAAACCAATTTTTATAGAAAAACGTCTTATTGTTTAAAGTTATGTCTTTATTGTTCCATAAAATAATTTAACTGCTGGTTTGGGTTTCTAGGTTATGAGTGACATCACTCCATGCTAATAGAACATCAGACAGAAATATGTTTTCGTTTGCAATTTCATGTAAGATAGTATTGCTGATGTTGCATTCAAAGAGTAAGGAGTCAACATTTTTTTTAAGCATTTTCTGGTAGAATAATTTCCATTTACTAGTATTGGTATCATCTAGGTATCTTTTAACCCAGCTGCATTTGATTGCATTCAAGAATGAGTCAATGTTCGTTAATTGGATACCTCCATTTTCTACAGATTGAATTAACTGAGTTCGTTTTATTTTATCAGGCTTACCGTTCCATATGAAATTAAATATTGCCGATTTTATATCGTTAATAACATCATTTGGTGGATTTGGGAGAACTGTTAATACATAAATTAATTTAGGAAATGCAAACGTTTTCAATACTGTGTTTTTTCCGAATAGTGTAAGTTTACGGTGATGCCATGATTTTAAGCAGCTTTTAAAATTCTGTAATTTAGGTAGTATGTTTTTAAGAACTGTATCCTTTTCATTATTTGTGAAAGTAATTCCTAACGTTGTGGCTTCATCGGATGTCCAATTAAATTTCATTTCTTTTTTATAAAGGACATAACTTTGTTTTAATTTACCTACTCGTAGCACAGTACATTTACTTTTGTTTAGTTTAAGACCCGATGTCATTCCGTAAAGGGTTAGTGACTCTATTAGGTTATGGAAAGAATCGTAATTGTCGTTTAAAAAATAAGTTGCATCGTCAGCAAATAGGGACTGTTTGATATCTTCATCAGGTTCTAGTGGTATGCCTTTTATGTGTGTATTTGATTGGATGTGATGTGATAGATACTCGATGCAAATAATAAATAGCGATGATAAGAGTCGACATCCTTGTCGAACCCCTCGTTCGATGTTAAAACGGTTTGAAAAGAAGCCATTGTTAATGATTATACTGTTAATATCGGTATAGAATAGTTTGACCCATTGAATGAGACTTTCACCAAAGTTCATATTTTCTAAGCAAGAGAACATAAATGAATGATCAAGCGAATCGAATGCCTTTTCAAAGTCTGCAAAGAATATTAGACCAGGATTGTTTGAATTGTTGAAATAGTTTATGCATTCTTTGATAAGACCAATGTAACGTCCTTTTATGAAACCAGATTGAGATTTTGAAATGATTGATGGTAATATTTTTTTAATTCTGTTTGCTATACTTTTAGTTGCAATTTTATAATCATTGTTTAGTAAACTAATCGGGCGCCAGTTTGATAAGGATTCTAAGTTTTTTCCAGGTTTAGAATAAGTGATATTATACCTTGTTTTTGTAGCGTAGTTAAGTTTTCGTTGTTAAATGAATAGTTAAGTGAATTAATTAGATGTGTTTTTATATCGTTCCAGAATATTTTATAAAATTCGATTGTGATGCCATCAGATCCTGGGCTTTTGTTATTTTGCATTTCTTTTAGGGCTAATCCACATTCATATTCATTAAGCAATCCGTCGCACAATTCTTTTTCCTCTTGGTTTAAAGCGTGATGTGTATTTTTAAAAAGGGTGTTATTTTCAACATTTTTTCGTTTATAGAGGGTTTCGAAAAATAAACGTTGTTCTTCTAGTATTTGAGTTATGTTTGTTATATCTTGGCCATTGACTACTAATTTGTGAACAGTTTTTTGTTCACTTCTACGTTTTTCAATGTTTGCGAAGTATTTTGTATTTCTTTCATTGTGTTCAACATGCTGTGCACGCGCTCTTAGTATTATTCCATTGAGATGTGTATGATAGATTCCATCTAATATTTGTTTTTTAATGTTATTTCGTTTTTAATGTCGGTGGTATCATTTGTGTTTGCTTGATGCAATTGTTTTTCAAGTGTTTCAATGGTTTTGATGGTTTCAGTTTCAAGTTTGTGTGTTTCTTTTTGTTTAAATGATGTGTATCTAATTGTTGTGTTACGTATATTTCCTTTAATTACTTCCCATAAGGTGTTTGGGTTTGCATCTTTATTATTTTGAACTGTATTTAATATTTCCTGTTTTATTTGTGTTTGATATTGTGTATCCAATAAGATGCTGTTGTTAATTTTAAAGTATCCTGGGCCTCTTTCAGGTTGTATTTTGTGCAGTTTAAGTTCAACTAGAGAGTGGTAACCAAAACTTGCATAGCTGAAATTGGGTAGTTTTATTTCAATAGATTTTCTATCTCCGAAAGCGCGTTTCCTCGCTCTATGATGCCTACTTTACATCCGGCCACCTTCAACATTGGCGCACGATTAAAAGTCATGAGAACCGACAAAATGGCACTGTTCTCGGTGGTTATAAGTGATATCTTTAGATATTGCAACTGGTTACGCTTTCCTTATTCAGCCGCGAAAACGGCACTAGGTTATCATTACACAAGAATACTAAAAAGAAATGTAATGTAATAAATACATATTTTTTATTGCCAACCTACATACACAGTGATTTTCCTTGATTTATTCGTCTCTTATTTCATATATTATTCATATTTTATTTGTTAAGTAAGAAAATACCAGTTGATTACTCGATTTGAATAAGGAATAAGGAGCAGTTCATTATTCCTTATTCAAATCGAATAAGTAACTATGTTATAATTAAATTCAACAAAGTAGAAATGCACTGCCATTAAATAATTATACCCGTCCAACATAATCAATAATTTTCTTTGAGTTATTCGTCTCGTTGGTTCATTTTGATTTATAATTTATGGAAAGAACATTCCAGTTCCTTATTCGATTTGAATAAGGAATAAGGAACCAGTTCCTTATTCCCTATTCGCACTGAATAAGGAACTGTGTAATTATTAAATAATACTAGTAAGCAATATATTGTATTAAATATTTTTAACTTTGAACCTACATAAACCATGATTTTCATCGACATTTTATATTATTTGGTTAATTTTGATTTATGTTTGAGAAAGGCAATACCATTTCCTAATTATCCTCTTCATAATACGTGTTTTTAGCGTGTTTAGTGACATAGAAAGTAAAAAGAAATGTGACAGAATACGTCCATATAACATAATCATGCTTAAATAACCCACACTACATCTTAAATATAACATATCCGAAAGTGATTTTCCGAAATACAGGCTTCCGAATAAGGAACTAACTTTACGCCAATTCCTTATTCAGAGGCCATAATTTCGGATACTTAAATTCGGATCATTCTAGAATAGCACAGCTATATATTCGTTATTATTGGCTATTTTAAATGTAAGATTTTTTTTTATTTATATGTCTGATACAGTTCTTGAAGTTCTTTCTGACCCTTACTTCTAGAGAAGACTTTCCGATAGCTGAATACCAGTCATGATTTAGCTATCCCACTCCGTTCTTATACCTAAACAGTAACATGGGGATGTGATTAAGGATGCAAAGCGATTTCAATGCGTCAACCAGGTCCTTATTCTTATTTCAATACGAATAAGGAACTATGTTATCATTAAATGAAACTTATTAGAGATGTACTGCAAATAATGTTTTTATACCCAACCTACGTTAAAAATTAGTTTCATTGATTTATTGGTCTCTTTGGTTCATTTTAATAATTTGTTAAGTATGAAAATGCCAGTTCCTTATTCGATTTGAATAAGAAATAAGGAACCAGTTCCTTATTTTTGTTTCAATCCGAATAAGGAAATATGTTATCATTAAAAGAAACTTAATAGAGATGTGCTGCAGTAAATGTTTTTTGATACCCAACCTACATTTACAATAATTTTCATTGATTTATTGGTCCCTTTGGTTCATTTTAATATTTTGTTTAGTATGAACATTCCAGTTCCTTATTCGATTTGAATAAGGAATTAGGAACCAGTTCCTTATTTTTTATTCAAACCGAATAAGGAACTATGTTATTATTAAATAAAACAAAGTAGAAATGTACTGCAATTAATATTTGTTACATCCGACATACATTTACAATAATTTTCTTAAAGTTATTCGTCTCGTTCGTTCGTTTTGATTTATAATTTATAGAGAAAAAAATTCCAGTTCCTTATTCGATTTGAATAAGGAATAAGGAATCAGTTCCTTATTCCTTATTCACACTGAATAAGGAACTGGATAATCATCACTGAAAACTTAGTAGAAATTTATTGCAATTAGAATTTTACATATGCACTTAATATATAAATAATATGTTAATTTATATGTGGTTAATTTTGGATGAATTTCATTGATGATTAAGTAAGAAAATGCCAGTTCCTTATTCGGCTTGAATAAGGAATAAGGAACTGTATTATAGATAAAAACAAAACATGTTTAAATGTACAAGATTGATTTTTTATCATTTACATGTACAATAATAGTATATGCTTTTGGTTTTGTTGATTTGAAATTAGTATTCGAATTAGAAAATATCGGTTCGGTTTAAACAAGAAATCATACGCACGCGCGAAGATGAAACATGAATATGTAACGTAATACATAAAGTAAATGTATTCGAGTTTTTTTGTTTTGATTTACTTTAGACATGTTTACATAATTGTCCTTTAAAAACCTATAACAAATATGTTTTTCGTGAAAGGAATACGGAACAGTTCCTTATTCCTTATTCGAAAAAGGAATAAGGAACTAGGAAAAAGGAACCAACTTATCACCCATCAGTAAAATGAGTCAGTAGATTTGAGACTGCGTTGCTTTCAATCGTGATCTTTTGAATTACTGGCTAGAACTTAACTGCCAGGCTTATGTCTGGTTTTCACTATCGTTCAAACCATCATTAACGCAATAATTGCACCCAGCTGCAATCTGGTCACAATTAGTTGTTTAATATAGACGCTACGACATATTTCGAGTAGGTTCATTATGTCTTACACGAATAAATGTTTTGCTTACCATTGTTCAAGACCCTTAAATTATAAATTAATTAAATCGTCTGAACCTTGATTAAATTATTTCTTGCGATAGCAACACGTCTTTATGGTGTCCACGTAATGCTCTCACCGTCGCACGATTCGACAAGGGCGCTCAATCGTCTACTCGTAGTTGATCGTGGTCTTTCTTTGATATTTTATGCTAAAATTGATGACAATGAGGTTTTTTTATTTCGTTATACGATACGTTAAGCTGGTTTGTGATCTGGTCGATCACGATATGATCTGTTCAAATATGATAATACGTGTTTCATTTTGATTATCTGAACGAATCCCCGATGAGTGTCGATCGTACTCGATCATTTTAAATGGGTTTCCCTAATTTTAGTCGTGTTCTGAGAAAACTGGGCATAATGCATGTGCGTAAAGTGTAGTGTCAGATTAGCCTGTGCAGTCCGCACAGGCTAATCAGGGACGACACTTTCCGCTTTTATGACATTTTTCGTTTAAATGGAGCCTACTTAGCAAAAATCCAATGTAGGCGGAAAGTGCCGTCCCTGATTAGCCTGTGCGGACTGCACAGGCTAATCTGGGACGACACTTTACGCACATGCATTATGCCCAGTTTTCTGCCAGTATTCCAAATGATCCAGCGCATTTTGTCTTCGTTTTTAACTAATGTACGTGTCACACATAGATACATTCCATTAGAGATACATTTAATAACGAGTATACCTACCTGATCTACCGCCACGGATCAAATAATCATTGGCCTCCTCCTCGGCCACCGTCGAGATCCACAAAACTTCCTCTATATCCTGCCATGCTGCCTCTGCTGTATCTGGAGACCGAAACACGAGCATACATTTGTATACCACGAGTATTCCTGTGCCCAAATCCTCCGCGCCCACTGCGACCGCCATCCAGGTCACCGAATCCTCGATCATCACTTCCTGTGGGACTGAAACCTGCAATAAATATGTGTCACTGTTACTTATAATAACAATAAAGGGATAGCTATGCATCGCTTTTTTATTTACGTATTTTTTTTGTGAGCGAAGCTCACAAACAAGGGACAAAATTGTCACAAAACCAGGTTTTCATTGTGAAAAAAAATCTGATAAAGGGAGAAAACTCAAACTGAACTTTTGAAATGACCATAAAAAATTAACCCCCTTTGTAAGTTTTTTTTTTTAAATCTATTTTTAGTCGTGGCGACCTTGACATTGGAGATATTGACGTGATTCTTTCGTGGGACACACCGTCCCATGATGGTGAACAAATGTGCCAAATTGATTTTAAAATCTCACAATGAATGACATAGTTATGGCCAGGACAAGCTCATTTATGGCCATTTTTGACCTTTGAACTCAAAGTGTGACCTTGACCTTGGAGATATCGACGTAATTATTTCGCGCGACACACCGTCCAATGATGGTGAACAAATGTGCCAAATGATTTTAAAATCTGACGATGAACGACATAGTTATGGCTCGGACAAGCTCATTTATGGCCATTTTTGACCTTTGAACTCAAAGTGTGACCTTGACCTTGGAGATATCGACGTAATTATTTCGCGCGACACACCGTCCAATGATGGTGAACAAATGTGCCAAATGATTTTAAAATCTGACAATGAACGACATAGTTATGGCCCGGACAAGCTTATTCCGCCAGCCCGCCAGCCCGCCAGCCAGCCAGCCAGCCAGCCCGCCAGCCAGCCCGCCCGCATTCGCCAATCTAATAACCAGTTTTTTCCTTCGGAAAACCTGGTTAACAATGTAGACGCAATTTTGCAAATCAGTATGGCTTAGCTACGGTAGGGCCCGTAATCCATGACTGCCTGTGTGGATAACTGCAGTAAAATTTAGCAGACGACAAATGCTTAAAAGCCGGATCTCACTTGCTTGATTTTGCAGTGGTAAAATGTTAACCTACATTAACTAGTGGGCTGGGTTTATCTGCCAGTGATTTGCTGATAACATTAAATTGTTTATAAACAGAATCTGTATTTACATGTAAACTTGATTTGAGTTATCCGCTAGCTATTGGCTGAGAGAAGTTCATAACCTTTCAAATGGGCTGTGCTTAACATTTACAGGGAAATTTGAATTTCAAGCAGACAACAAAAAACTTCTTTCTGTAAGTCAATAACTATATAAATTACAAGCACCAAATTACACATACATATTGTTTGTATACTAAAGCATATGTATGCCAAATTTCATCGGAAAATATTAAATACAAACTTAAATATTTTGAAAATAATCTTTTATGTTTTCTGCTGTTTACACACCAGTGTACAACTGTAAAGTAGACATTTTATACTGCTTCTCTGGTGTTTAAAGCGTTTGCTCTAACCACCTCATCTGCCTGTTCTCACTGGTACACTACATAGTGTGTATTTAACAGCTTGTAAGATAACGTTGGCCAGTCTAGTGTTTATCATTGAAATCTGTACATATTGGCTGCTTTCATGGAAAACGAGGCTTAAAGGGACTGTCAACCACGACGACGAAGAAAATAAAAGTTGTAAAATACCGTTTTTTGTTACAATTATTACTTTATATTGATTAAAATATTGCGACTGGTATTTTACATTACTTAAAAAAAGTTGTTAAGTTTTCATATTTTCAGTATATTCGGTAATACAATTTACTGGGTATGTCTACCAGGTAACTACCAGTTAACTATACATAACGCAAGTAGATTGATCATCATCGTCACGTGGTAAACCCAAGAATGCAAATTGTGCATGCGTAGTGAATTGTATATATTTTATATATAAAATGATCAATCTACTTGCGTTATTTATAGTGTGTATATCGTTATGTCACATATTTTCGCAACGTACTTTCGATTTCACATCGCGAAATTTTATTACCGAATATACTGAAAATATGAACTTTTTTTCAAGTAATGTAATACACCAGTCGTGATATTTTAATCAATATAAACTAATTATTGTAAAAGAATACGGTATTTTACAACTTATCTTTTCTTCGTCGTCGTGGTTGACAGTCCCTTTAATGCATGTCAAATAAGATTAGCTTGCGCACACAGATTAGCTGTATCAATTATTTGGAAAAAAAACACACATCTCGACCTGTGCTTTAAGACACACTCTTTATAAATTTGAATGGGTTGTGGTCATTTCAAACTTGCGATATAAAAATCTATAACATAATTTAGAAAACTGAGTTGCGTCTTAGATTATACCACAGCGAACAAATTCAGTGCCTTCAGCGCTCTGATTAATTATGTGGGGAAAGCCAGTAGCCTTACATTTTTGGGAATAATATATAGACAAATGTACACACCTGATTTTGTACCTATGCGTCCAGCTTTTAATACATAATGATTGAGTAAATAAGTTACACAGTTTATAGAGTGATTGAATTTAGAGAGTAAATTTTCGCACATTAAAATAAAGGCATTTTATGATTTTTTCAATGGACCGGAATTAAACTCACACTCCATCTGTAAGTCATGAAGACAACACAAGACAAAAATCAGCTAAATATCTTACAGCGTTTCGTTCAAACACCCCGGAAAACGGAAAACTTCGAAGTCCAACGCCCATAACTTCACCAAAAGTAAATAAACCGGTACGCAACTCACAGTTTATCTGTAGGTCATGTAGGTAGACCCACATACCAAAAATTAGCTCTATATATGAAATCGTTCCGGAAAACGGAATGCCGGACGGAATGCCGAACTGAAGGACGGACAGTAAGACTGCTATATGCCACCCTAACGCGGGTATAAAAAAGAAATACGCAGATAAATAATATCCGGAATTTCCCATAGTGAATATAAATTGCCGCATGCGTCAATAGTCCACACCATTTTTTCGACTTAAATTTCTGTCTCATCACTGACAACATCCGATACTCAAATTTAAGTAAATATACTTTAAAGAAGTTTGTATAATAACCATATTTACACGAAAAAAAATCCAAATTTACTTATTAACTTTTTAACAACGTCTATTCAGGACTTGTTTCATACTCTATTGCTACAATTGCAATGATTTATCTCAATCTAATAAGATCTGGTTTGGTCGTAAGTCCACCATTAAGGCCATCATTTTATTCATGAAATATTTAACCTAAAAAAGTCCGTTGTACGTCTTTTGGAGAGAGCGTCCAAATCCATTCATGATTAAATTGATTGAACGTCAAAAAAATAATACGCCAGGCGTTCACAGTACGATCAGATTCCAAAAAAGTTACCATTATTTTGCAATAAGAGGACAAAAACTCGTTTTTCTGACGATCTTGTTCGCCTTTTATTTACATGTAAACCTTGCAAACAATGCCAAACCAAACATACGTTTTCAGGAAAATATTACTTTACACTAAAAATTAAATACAACCAACTATTATGACACTATTATTTCGCAATAAAAATACCTGTCTTGTTTCCACCGCAATGCAGTTGTATGAAATTGTTTCCCATCTCAAGAAGTGTAGTCAGCTCTTTTGGAAACGACACTGTCACGATTGATGAGATGTTAATCGCGTCTTGTTTATTTAAATTTAATTCAACTGTGTTAAGTTTCTCCTTAAACTTTATTGCATAAATGTACTGTTGGATAGGCGTTCCGTTTTCTAAAATGTCACAAAACATAGCCAATTCTTTGAGTATTTCTTCCTTTAATTTGGATGCGGCCTCAAGTTTATTACCAATGCGTCTGACCTCTGATATTTTGAAATCGATTGCCCCAGATAATAATTTCTGCTTAGCGTCTTCAAATAGTTTTATAATGCGATCTCTCATTGTGTCTATCACTGAAGAAATCTCTGCAACGGATCCATCTAAACTTAACTCAGATTTCTTACACTGCGCTATTATGGCATCAGCATCGGACTTTAATTTTATAAACAACTGTTTCAACTCATGAAGTTCATGTCGTTTTTGCCCGCTTTCGTTGTTTATGTCATCCAAATGATCACATTTCCTGTGAATGAATAAACATTTACTACAACAGAGTTTGGAGTGATCATGACAGAAAAACTCTATTTCCTTGTCGTGCTCCTGACAAATATCAAGTCCTTTCATACCGACTCCCACCGGTACAGATTTTCTATCCCGGCATTTGACAATATCATGCTTTCCACCTTTATACACGGTATGCGGATTTTTGCAGGCATCACACAAGAACTCATCGCAGTCATTACAATTAAACGTAGCAGTTTTTGAAACGTTGGTCTTCATACATGGCTCACAAGATTGTGTGACAGAAAATTCTCCAATAAAGTCACCTGCAGAGTCTCGTTTAAAACCATGTTTTTCCACTGTCGCCATTATGACCGTATTGCAATAACACTTTTTTCTTCTCGGTGTTAAACTTCTTCTTTGGATTTTAAAACCAAACTTTCCATAAATATTCAGACAAATAACATAGACAGTTTAAACAAGATTATCCTGGCCTGATAATAATATATCATTATCTTTATGGAAATTATCTTAAAACCAAACAAGAAACTATGGCAACTAAATTGCAATTGTACTCTCAGCTTGATTACGAAATGTCTTCACTTGTGTACCAACAAAACCCGTCTTGCTCGTTAAACTGCATGGGGTGATATTTAATACTTGTGTACACACCTCCGATGTCTAACTACACTTTTGTGTTCAGAGTATTACAGTCCTTTTAAAGTGTGTGAATAATGCGTGGACTGAAAGCACGGCTTTGTGTTATGTTTTCTGTAAACAAACTGCCATCACAAATACAGTTACACTACTTATAATTTATATTCGGTCTGGAGCATAATAGCTTTGATGACTGAATGTTGTGTACATGTCTGCATAAATTGTGATTGAATTCTCTATGTTTTCTCTTCTAGCTGCTTCGTTGTTGTTTTTTAATTTATTTGTTTATTTTTATATTGCTGTATTTGCTTTATATGTGGACTAGAGTGTTGATGAAAGTCGTTCAAAAGTCTTCATTAAGTGTATTTGAAAATTTCCGACCGATTTACATTATTTCGAGTGCGCAATGCCACTCTTGCAAACTTAACTGCTTAAAGATATATCTTGATTGTGATGAACTGAAATCATATCAGGTTTTTACAATAAATTGTATTTTCTTAATATAGCTCCTCCGGAACAAAGCTATATTAACGCTCCTTCTAACTATAGGAATAATAAGGCTCCTTTTAAGTAAAGCTATAATGAAGCTCTTCTGAATAAAGGAATAATAACTCTCCTTCTAAAGTAAGGAATAATAAAGCTAATTTTAGATAAATGAATAATGAATCTCATTATAATTAAAGGGATAATGAAGCTCCTTCTAAATAAAGGAATAATAAAACTACTTTTAAATAAATGACTACTTTAGCCCCATTCAAATAAAGGAATAACGGTGGTAAAGCATGCTGCATAAAAAGCATGAAATAAGCAAGCAGGCTACTTCCAAGCTCGTAACATTGAGATAAAACGTGTGAATTATTTCCAAGTTTGCATTATACAAGATACACATACTCGAGGAATGATGACAGTAAGAAAGTCAGTAAATATGAAACGTGTGCTAATGTGTGGTATAGTGTTTGTAGTATTGAATCTTGCAGTTATGGTTCAAACAAAGTTTTATCCCTTTGGTAATTTTCTTAACAGAAGTTAAGAACACGTGATTAATCACATACGGTATTTTTTTTAATGGCAATACCTATTTTGTTAGCATAAAAAACAAAATACAAAAATAAACGTAAAACGTTTCTTGCATTATTGCATGATTGCCATTGTAAATTCTAGTTTAACAAATAAAGATTTTTTATCACAACAAGAGGGCCATGATGGTCCAAATATCGCTCATCTGGTTCACTTGACTGAACTTGATCTGCATTGTTTATTTGTTAATGCGTGTCAAGTGCCACGTTAAGTGTCATGTCCTTACTTGATGTCACTGGGCAACGCAATTCGTGTTATACAACAGACAAGTGAACAATATATACAGTATTGTGAATTTTTAATTACGAAGAAGGCCTTGATATGATTACCATTTTTGTTAATTGATTTCGAAATCGCATTATATGCAGTGTTTGTGGAGGGAAGTGGGTGAGTGTGGGTGTTTTGATGGGTACGGCGACCTATGTGTCTGTAGTATGTAGGCTGGTGATGTTTTGTTGTTCTCGTATGTGTGTGTGGGGGGGGGGGGGGGGGGGGGGGTCGTGCGTGCATGAAACGATCGTTCCATTAAAATAAGCCCTGTAGTTTTAATGGAGCTTTCGCTCACAATTGTTACTCCCATAATATATGTTAGCTGTTAGTATTTAAGTTTTACGGCGTAGCGGTTTAACCCAGCTTCTCACCTTAGCTGACCTTTGTACGCGTCCAATGCATAGGAATATAAACAAGAAACTTTTCGAAAGATAAAACGTGTAATCTACAAATAGTTATCACATTTACATTAATAGGTAATTCAATTGACTTTCTAAGGGGTATGAAAATGGATACTACATTGCGTTTTGCATCGATGTTAACCACGATGTTGTCCGTTGGCCGTAGTGCGTCGTGCGGTGTCAACATTTGCGTTGCTACCACTATAGAGGCTATCTCATATCAAGTTCGAGTTTTTTTCTGGTCCATTGATTTTTTAAGAATTTACGAGCCTTTGACTTAACAATTTTATTTTAAAACATTTGCAAAACGCTTCCATGTTGTTGCTTGATATTTAGAGTTTATGTCTACTTGCATAATGTTCAGATCAAGGTAAAGGTTTTTTTTACGTATGTGGTGTTTTGAGACAAACGTAGAATGAGAGCGCATCTGTGACGCATGGACACACATCTTGTTTAAAAAAAAATGTGTGATTCTAATGCATGACTTTACTTGTCTGTGAAGATCTGACGAAAACATGGAACAAAGCTTTATTTTTGTTTCGGAGATCTGACAAAACCCGTACACAACGCTTTACGTTTCGATTTTAAACATTTGACGACCACTTGATGCATAGCTAAACAGTTGAATGTGAAGATCTAACTAATTTCTGGTGTATTGGAAAACATTTTAATGTGCACATCGGTTGAACAAATTATGCTAGGTTATACATATTTTCTTAGAACATTGGGCGAATACCAGCAGCCAATTGTATACTTATATAGCATTATTTTCGTCGGGGTGGGTGGGTGGGGGGTGGGGGGGGGGGAATCCAGACTGACCCTTGTCGACAGGTGACCGTTGTTCTCAGCTGACCGTTAAGTCAGGTTTACAGGTACATATAATAACTTTAGCCAGTCCAAAAGATAACCTTTATTCGGATAAGGTAACCGACGTCAAATACATTGGCAAATTCTGATATATTTATTTATACAATTTCTAACCAAACAAAGATATCATAAAATTGAAGATAACCAGAAGGTATCCGCTGGATAAGAGTTATCTAGATTTATACAATAGGCTGCTGCTGATGCAAATAGTTAAACCTTTGTATGTACCAATTTGAAGAAAACATTCAGCTGACTGTACATTTTAATTTGAACATCTGTTGAACAAATTATTCACAACTATATACATGCAATCGTTGATTTATATATACTCTTTTTGTCTGAAGATCTGTATGTAGCAAGTGTACGTATACCAAACAACACTCTATATGCAACTCACTCTAATGCCCAAAAATGTCGCAACTTGGTTATTGGATATTTGCAAATAATGTGTGCAAAAGTCGGCATATTAAGTCTTCAACTAGCTATAACAACAAAACGTGCAATCTATAAAAATATATCATTCTTTAAAACCTCACCCTTGTTCTTGCAAACTAAAAAGTGTATTTAACTTTATATACAGACGCAATGGACTAACGGTAGACAGGTCACATCCGGTGTACGAATAAGTTTTACTAACATGTCGCCCAGCTTAGCTTTAACAAAATTTAACCTCGATTACCCCCATGCAGTAACCATGACATACGTCCACCCATGCTTTTTCTTGCAATGTCCGAACCAGCGGAAGTCACACGTGGTGGCCCTCTGGCTGAGAGCGGAAGTGTGCCGTACCTGGCGAACAAAACTCCGAGGCTACCTTGGGCTTTCTGGTAATTCTCCTCCCCATCTGCCGTCACTCGTGATGCGGGTCTTGGCGTTCCCGGAGATTCACTTTCGTGCAACAGACGTCGGATTTGTTTTCCTGAATTAAGGTCTGCATTTGTTATACCCTCCTCAGTAACGCGCGGCGCCGGGCGTGCAGTGCTGGGAAGACGCTTGGGGCTGTGAACTATGCACCTCATACGATCGCCTTTGTGAGGCTCTGCAATGGCTTCTGCTTCCGGTTTTATTCTCGGCATTGGACGCGCCGAAGGACTGTTGTTTCCGTATGAATTTATTAGCTTTGCCATAGGTTTCCCTGCTTGGCTTTGCGCGATTTCCTCCGCCTCCGGCTTTACTCTCGGAACAGCACGTGATGAAAGCGGCGTAGCGTATTTATGAATGTATTTATTCATGCGAGGCCCAGCTCCCAGTTCTGCAGTCTTTGCAGCTTCCGGTTTTACTCTCGGCGGTTCACGGGGCGTTTCCGGAAGTTTCTCTGGATCGTGAATAAGCTTTTCCATGCGGCCACCCTTGTGCTCCTCTGCAATAGGTTCTGCTTCCGGTTTAACCCTCGGTGCGGGCGGTGGGGACAGAGGCAACTGACCTTGCATCAGGAATAACTCTCTGGTCCTTCCGCCAGCGTGTAACTCGGCGGTAGCGGCGGCTTCCGGCTTCACGCGCGGGACGGCGGTTGGCGCAAGATTCAGCCTCGGCGTTGGCCTCCCGCCCATGAGCTTCCCAACGGAACCTTGGCCAGCGACATAGTTCCTTCTAGCGCTCGCACCTTGGCACTTAGGTTCCGGCTTTGGGGTTCTATTGCCGGAAATTCCGTATGTCAGCTCTAATGAGCCGCGCGCTTGAAAGGCGTTTTCGGCTGCCTCGGGTTTTACACGGGCGATAGGTCGCGGAGACGGTGACGCTGTGGGTGGTTTGTAGCCCGGGTAGGGACGGGCGGACCCAGCGACAGTCATATTTTCAAAAGTAAGTCATGGTCCTGAAAGACAATACAGGCGACTTTGGAACAAAACAAAACGGAACAGTCAATAATAAACATGTAGTTACAATCCCAACTTTAAAGAACTGAAGTTTTGTTCATTTTTTATCAATAATGTTATTTTAACTTGTGTTCATAATTATAGTCATAATGTATATACATGAATTTTCGCGCTCACATTATCAAAGCTTTCCTGATAAACAAGCAGGTCGATTGAAACAGTCAGATTAAATATTAATTTCAAATATCATTTGTGTCCATAGCTTTTCATCTGCGTATTTAATTACACATGGCATATACAAACAAGAAAAGGCATATACAAAAAAGAAACAACTGAACATGTCGATCCGGATCAATTGTGACTGTAAATACACGAACACCTTGAGACTCGGATATACGGCAGTAAATCACAAATGAGGTTGTTATTAATGCTATTCAACACACCCACATAAGCAAACACGATACCTGACGCATATGAAAGATGTTATAGAAAACTGTAAGCAGTCGCGTAGAATTAGCTAAAATTGAAAATTGTATGTCGGAATAATGCCAGTTATTTAATAATTTCAGCGAAATAATGGCAAATAGAACCACGAGTTCGAACATCGGAGCACGTGTCAAAGCAAAAAAATTAACACCATTACTATACAAACTAACACTGAAAGAAACTCCCAGACACGTGATGAAACAATATTATTAACATAGAAGTAAATACAATTTTCATTTTGGTTTTAAACCAGTGCTATCACTTCTCGTTAATATAAACGTAGCTTTAATTCCCTACGAAGAAGAAAATCTTGCACAATTTTGAAACGGGTATACGCTCGAAGACGAAACCCAGTGGGCACCCAAACGTTGTTGCAACGTTGTATTTAGGTTGCATTCAAACGTTGCAGTTTGGTTGTCACAATGGTGTATATGAAAGTTTTCCCGACGTTTTTTCCAAACGTTGCTGCAACGTTGTATTTAGGTTGCATTCAAACGCAGTATTTTTAAATTCATTTTTTTTTTAAATAAGAAAATAAAAAAAATAAAAAAATATTTACTGCAAACCGCTCTTTCGAGTATTATCGGCAGATATGCACACTGTCGAGTCCGTTTCCTAGAAAGAACTAGAACTTGGTGTCTATATAGGAGATAATGAAACGCTCCCCGAGTAGGAGTCGTACTTTATAATAATTTAGGTCTTGCATAGCATCAATAAAGATATGATTTCTTGTAAATTTTAGAAATTCATTTTTTTTTATTTTAAAGATCAGTTGCTTAAACTTAAAGATGCTTAAGATGAACTTTAACTCAAAATCGCTGGATAAAATATATTGTTTAAGTTGTGTTTTGCATTAAAATGGTAGAATCTAGTTTCAAAGTTTCAACCAAAAATGAATAGTCAACAAAATTGGCTAAAACTTTCAATTGTCGCAGTGGTGTAGTGGATGAGATGTCCGCCTAGCATCCGGCAATTGGTGGGTTCGATTCCCACTCGGGGAGCGTTGCAATAGATCATCTATAGACATCAAGTAATGTTTCTTTCTAGGAAACGGACTCGAAAATGCCCATAACTGCCGATAATACTCGAAAGAGTGAATAGTTTTTTTGTTTTTTTTTTAAATTATATTATTAAAAAAAATAGAATTTAAAAATACTGCCTTTGAATGCAACCTAAATACAACGTTGCAGCAACGTTTGGAAAAAAACGTCAGGAAAAAACGTCAGGAAAACTTTCATATACACCATTGGTACAACCAAACTGCAACTTTTGAATGCAACCTAAATACAACGTTGCAGCAACGTTTGGGTGCACTCTGGGAAGACGCACGACTTTATAATGTCGCATGTGTTCATAAAATTAGTGCAATAAGCACAACGATGTTTCCGTTATGACCGTCATACCTGAACGGCAGTTATTTAACAAGTGATTTTGTTTTTGAAAACATCGATAGAACGGCAAAGTGCTGTTTAATTATTCCGAAGCAACCTCCGCGTAGAGATTTGAATGGAACCAGCATAGCTGAAACAAATCCCTGCCTTATAACCAGCCACGTGATGATAGCCGAACCACGTGGTACACATATTTTCAGTTGTTATTTTTGCTCTTTTTTTAATTTCGGTCATTTAATTTTTATTTTGAACCTAATCTTATGAATAGTAATCTTAATGAACACTATTTTCAAAATATAAAAGTAAATGATGCTACTTTTCATAATATAATACTTAAAAAAAATCCTACCAAATCTGATAGGATTTTCTTGTGATTGCAGAGATTGTATGGGAGAGCATGGAACGACAATTATGCTTGGAGATTGATTCCGAACTATAGCCACAGCTTTGCTGTGCCCTGCGAATGTGGATAGATTGATAACCCTGACCATGACACGTCATGTACACGTTGTTACGTAGACTCTGCGAAGTATTAACCTGCGCGCAACTGAAAATTATGACAGGACTACATACGCGCTTTGCACGCTGTGTCAACGTAGAAGAACCACATGTATCATAGAAGACCAGATAAATACAAAGCACTTCATAACATCAACCAAACAGACATTAAACAACAAACAAACGGCCTTACACTGTAATGAGACCACTATATATGGGCGTGATAGAATTGTGTGAACCCCCCCCCCCCCCCGGTTTGCCTTAGCTTTAATGTAGCGGTACGTCTGGCTACGCCACTGTTAAGTATACATTCGTATTGATCGGTATACCAATTCTCATAGACTACACCACACTTCCAAATAAACTGTTTGACACCATAATGGTTCATGCATTCACAGTTTCTCTTGACACTATAAATCAAATGTTGAAAATATTATATATAGTATTGAAAAATGTTAAATTTTTCAATGATAATAAGCAAAACATTATTCATACAATAAGGTCCCTGGCTTCGTACACATTTCAGTGATATTTCATTTATCATTAAACAAAGGAGAATCTGATGTTACAATTGATTGAGGGTACACTCACTTTAAGTTAACTATAAAGTTTGTCAAAGACCCACATATTTGTCAAAGACCCACATATTTGTCAAAGACCCACATATTTGTCACTGTTTTAAAAGATTTCGCGTGATACGCTTTCGTTTTTTTTTCTTAAAAACTAGATGCTATTGACCTTTATCATAATGTATATACATGTAAAAAGACAAGTAAACAAGTAAACAAACAACATTTTTTAACAGTTGAAACGTACAACGACTGGGAACACATGCAGATAATTTTTTGTTTATAAATACTACAAAAATCAGGCTTTAGTTAAATTTGGTTGCATATTACGAACGGTAACCAAACAATTTCCCAACTGCTTACACCAGGTGTAAAATTAATTAATTTAATATAAATAATACTAACCGACCATTTTATTCACTGTAAAAAGGATAATTTTTTAGTCTCCATTTAAAGCTAACACAAATGCCTGCGTAAATGCTCATATACATACGCAAGTGTACACCTTTAAATACTGCGAAGTGTTCAAT
Organism: Dreissena polymorpha; assembly: GCF_020536995.1. NCBI lineage: Eukaryota > Metazoa > Mollusca > Bivalvia > Myida > Dreissenidae > Dreissena > Dreissena polymorpha. The sequence goes on from NC_068360.1 coordinate 17,926,751, forward strand.
AACATTAATCGATATTGATTATTCCAACCGTTGAATAACCGGTGATCAAGGTGAATGAATATGTTTACATTTACCAGGCCCGTACCCAGACCATGGGCCCAGGGGCCCGGGCCCCCCCCCCCCCCCCCAGCTGGCTGTCAAACTATGATTTTTTTTTTTATAATCGGCCCACTGCAATTTTTTCTCTCTGCAAGGGCCCACAGTACACTTTCCCTCAAAACGAAAGAGCAGCTATGTTTTATTGTCCCTGATAAACAAGGGGATTAACGCTCGCGTATCGAGATAAGCCTCTTTGCAATGTTTTCTTATCGCCTTGTACACACATCTCCGATCAGTTCCCCATTGTGATCATGAATGCTTGATCTATCGATGGTTGATGTAACATGTATTTTGATAAGTGCAGCGAATGGAAGCAACTGCTACAGGAGGTCGTAGACTATGGTCTGATCATTGCCGACTCAAGTTTTTTCCTTCTTTGAGAAGGCCCTAGACGTATTTTTCCCTTCTAAAAGTTTAATTGTTTTTTTTTTAAACCTTTAATTGGGAATTTTTCAAGTCCCAATATATACTTTTTGCATTGAGAATAGGGCCCTGAATTTGAACCGGAACAAAAACACTGACAAAGGTATTAAAACTGAGTATTTATAATTTTTGAAAGGAAATCACTGAAAAAGACTACAATGAGATAGTTGACATGTTTGTTTAAAAGAAAAACAGATTCATAAATTTGGCAAGCAACAGATAAGAATTTGGCAGAATTCAGTATTTAAAATAATTGAGTACCGAGAATTGAGTAATATCAACCTATTAATGGCTCATTGGTAAAAAAATGAAAATTGAAACAACAAATCGATCTCATTATATAAGTTAACCCTTTGCATGCTGGGAAATTTGTCGTCTGCTAAAATGGCGTCTGCAGAATTTCTAAAATTAGCATTTTCTTCGATTTTTTCAAAGAATACTATCAGAATAGCAAACAGTTTGGATCCAGATGAGACGCCACATTCTGTGGCGTCTCATCTGGATCCAAACTGTTTGCAAAGGCCTTCAAAATTCGGTTCCTGCACTGAAAGAGTTAACCTGATCCAGTGTAGAAAAATATTGTATAATTAAATTATCTCTTTCCTTGAATTTGTTTGAAAACAGTAAAATATGTTAAATTGATTATTTAAGACTTTCATTATTTCCCCCAAAAATTAGGCATTTCGCGCAATTTTTTCCTAAAAAATGGCAAGGTCTTTCCCAAAAAATCAGATTAAAAAAACCTGTGACGTTATTGATTTGTGAAAAAAATGGTGGAAGCAATACGAGAGTTGATGTGGATAATCGTCAGTTTAAACCTGTAAGTTTCGGAAATCTAAAGCTTTTAATATTGTTGTGAATTCACACCAATGTTTAAAGCTTAAGACTTCCGAAATGTGCTGATTTACTTGTTATATTTCATTAATTCATATCACAAAATACGTTTTTTATAAGCATTAAAATTCACCTTGCACAAATTAAAAAAGTATATATATAGGGAGGGGGGACCCCTCCCAAACCCTCCCCGGTTGGGCCCCCCCCCCCCCCTAGTAAAAAAATCCTGGGTACGGCCCTGTTTACTTCTTTAAGACGTTGTACGTTATGTAAACCGATTTTAAACTACGAATATTGAATGTATGTGTGTTGTATAGGCCCCTTGTATAATACAAGACGAAACAAGCAAATGGCAATAAACATGCGGACAAGGGCAACTATTTTTGAAAACTTTAAACATGGCGGAGGTTTAAATGGTACTTTCTCGTAATTATCTAGCTGCTTTAAAACTATAAACGTAAACTATTTATTTTTTGCCAGGTACATTACAGTACGCGCAACGTAATTTGATGCCTAAACTTAAAAATCCGAGTAACAAATTAAAAAACGTGCATCGGCCGGGAATCGAACCCGGGCCGCCCGCGTGGCAGGCGAGCATTCTACCACTGAACCACCGATGCTTGAAGATCATGCGGGGATAACCATTTATAAACAAAGCGCCAATTGAAAAAGCGCATTTCCACTGTTGGAAACCTTTTGGTTTTATCGTGATTTTCCGCCATATTGTAACAAAGCAGGTACTTGCTTAATGCTTTATTATTTTGATATTTGGACGTTGTGAATGTAAATGTGAACAGCGAGTTTTGAAGTTTAGAAGAGATAGCTGCATAGCGAATACATTAATAAGTATGGGTGTTCCAACTTTGGCAGAGGACCCAAAATAACGGCGACACTACGATAAATCGCAACCAGGTTCGAGTCTCGACCCAGTTGCCGTTTCACGGTTGGCTTGCTTCGGCGTGCCAAATGACGCTGTTTCCCATGCTTGTGGCCCCTGTATTGAAGCGCTTGAAATATTACCATTTAAATGTAAGATTCATTATTTTAAATAAAAAAATATATTCTCAGACAGATGCACCGAGTCAGTGCGGCCCACCGTGGCAGGGACTGAACTGGTCACAATCACATGTTTTTGTGTGTGAAAATTCCTAAACTTTAGGCTTAAATTATCAGTCTCTATGGTAATTTCTTTAGAGTTTTTGTCAGAAATGTATGCTTTATTGAACCGATAAACATAAGCCCAACTGTATTACTTATCAGTTGCAAGAATAATATTGCACAGAGTGTATAGGCACTGGTCTTCACTAGAGTTAAGACTTGCGATACACATCTTTAACTAATTACGAAAACTATGCACATACTCTAATATCTCTGTACATTTTGTACACCATGCAAAACAAACAACCAGAAATGCTAAGCCCAACGGCTCTCCGGGTAGCGCAGTGGTTGGTACACGCTCAAGTGAAAAATCCTGAGCTCCAACAGGATCTTGATTGGTCATTGTCGGCTTGGGTACTACTTACTTGTATCCCGGGCATTCTTACGTATACTTAAATGTACCCCAGAAGAATATACCAATAACTACCCGGTCAATTTAGACTGTACCCAAGTTTTATTCCCACCCAAAATCCGCTGTCCTAAAATGCGCTACAGAATATAAAAAAAATCTCTTTGAACAAAACCTGCCTCAACATTCTTTTGTTGAGTAGGAGTTTTGATAATATTGAGGCCTATTACATAATATTGACAAAAATATGAACACAATTATTTATTTTTTAAAGCCGGCTACGACCAATTTGGGGTTTGAATTCCCAGGTTCGTTTCAGTATATTTTCCATACCAGGGGTACATATAAGTGTACTAAAGAGTACCCGGGTTACACTTATAAAAGGAGTAGCCGAGCCGACAATGACCAATCAAGCCTAAAAGGGATTAAACCCTCCACCTCATGAGTGATAGTCAGCCACAAACCCCATGGTTAAAGGGCTAGCCCAACAGCAAGGCTGTTGGAAGTGACCTTATGTCACTACAATCCTCACTCTCTTAATGTTTCAATGCGCCATCCACTACACAAGCACCATTGGCTACACAAGCAGGAAACCATTAAATTATACTCAGACCCATATACTTATTTGCTGTTCATCTTAACCTCCTCGCCGTTAAAGTGAACAATCGTGAGCTCCAACGGGGGTTAAAACCTGGGTCTCCAGAGTGGTAGTCAGACACTCTAACTGCGTTGTTAAAGAGCTAGCCCAACAGCTAGTCTGTTTGAAGCGACCTTAGTTTACTAGATTGCATTTCTCACATTGGCGACCGCGGTTCAATCCTAGTTTTTGACAGAATGTGAGTTTGGTTGGTGGTCACCATAAAAGGCATATGGGGTTTACTCAGATTCATCCTCATCCCCCCACCCCCCCCCCCCCACACACACACGCAGCACACGACCTTGCAAAAAAATACATTTCACAAAAATCAAACAGCTGGAAATTACAGTTGTAATTTAAAATTTGTGTCAACTCTTGAGTCATTTCAGAATTCTTATATTCTTTTTCCTCATGTGATTTGCCTGTGTTGACCGTCACACCAAACCATTGTTATTTTTCTTGGACACCAGCTTGCATGATTTGGACATTTCATCAATATGATATTAACACTTACACCTCAAGGCTTGACATTTACTTATAAATCAACTTTTCTATTGGATTTGCACCCTGAAAGTCAGATTTCTAGAAGTAAAAATATTCAAATTCACAGAAATTTCATTCATGAAGAATTGGTCTGTATCATAATAATGAATTATATGCAAAATGTTTGGAACTGTTCATTTTAGTGACGGAGTCCAGTGTTATGCAGACAAGACCTCAATAATGGAGAGTGGCTTACTAGACTTCAATGATTTGATGGACACGGGAGATGACTACCCAGGGTTCAGTATTGCCAAGTTCACTCCAGCCAATGGGAACGGTAGGCAAACCAAATGAGCCTTGTTCTGAGTAAACTGGGCTTAATTCATGTGTGAAAAGTGTCGTCCCAGATTAGCCTGTGCAATCTGGACAGGCTAATCAAGGACGACACTTTCCACCTATATTGGATTTTTGCTAAGAAGAGACTTCATTTAAACGAAAAATGTCATAAAAGCGGAAAGTGTCATCCCTGATTAGCCTGTGCGGACTTCACAGGCTAATCTGGGACCAATTTTTTTTTGCTCAAAATTACAGCCGATTTTTGTCTGCTTCCCAATCCCCAAAATCCACGTTTTTTCCCATAAATCTGACCAAAATTTCACAAAAAGAAGCCCAATTTCCCCCCCCCCCCCAATTTTTTTATTTTTTTTAAAGAAAGAAGTCTTAACTCTAGATCTCAACTTTATTTTTTAAACATCCTACAAAATATAATTTTAATTTAGTCCTTTTTGTCCATAAATCATTCCTAAATTTGCCACTTGTATTGATTTAAAAAATCCCTATTTGACTGTATTTGTTTGGATTGGGAAGATAGCATCGTTTTTACTAAAATTTGGAAAATACTGTTGGTTTTTTTATGAACAAATTCTTAAAAATGCATTATATAAGTATTTTCTATATTATATTTACTAAGGTTCAGCTTATAGAGCTGGATAGGGAAACAAATTCAAATGTTGCAATTTATTAAACATGTTGTTTTTTATCTTCAATTTGGAAATTAGGAAGTCATTTGGGAAAAAAAATAATTTGATGTTGGGAATGGAGCATTATTTCCGACCTAAATTTGCCAAAAAACTTTAAATTTAATTAAAGACCTTTCTTACTAGATTCAAGTTTTAAAGGCTTCATTTCTAACCCATCCATACTGATGAGCAGCAAACAGCACAAAACATGAGCAGACTGCGAGTTAATCGCAGGCTGTTCTTGTTTTATGCTGGTTGCAAAAGCCATTTTCACGTTGCTTCTAATGTGGCTCAAGGTTAAGGACATGCTGAATGTCAAGGAGGTAAAAATATAAACCATCATAAGATCACATGCCGTGTTATACACCTGTCTTCCTATCTCATATAGCCTGTGCCCAGTGATTTTTTTTGCCCAAAATTACCGCCGATATTCGGCTGCTTCCCAATTGCACAATATGACGTTTTTTCCCAAAAATCTGACCAAAATTTCCCCCAAAATGACCAAATTTTCCCAATTAAGCCAATAACATTTCAATGTCATTTAGGCCTAGCGTTAATTTCGTAAAACGAGTGCCGATCGAGCTTGTCGAGTCTTCGCCGAATGAAAACTGACTAACAAATGTTCGCGAATGTAGCCGAATACGATTTTACGTTGCTATCCACACATCTCTCTCTATATTGCGGAGGATACCGACGATAGTCATTGTATCCCGATTGTTAACGCCTGTTTTTACACACGTCCAAGATGGCGGCAAGCAGACGAGAAGTTTGCGATGAGCAGCGAAAATGATAAATAACACTAAAATTAACAGCGGATATCACATGGTTATTAGCAGATTATTCAATTTGTGTGTCAATTAACACAAAATACTATGTTTGAGATGAACAACAACAAATATTTATCAGAAATTTTCACAGTGAATGTGCGTCACGGAAATCTGTGTTGGGAAATTGGAGTTCACAAAGTTAAATCATTTAAGACGAGAACCGCTCGAAAATGGAAAGAGACAAACATGATTTGATTTATATGTTAGTGGATCTGTGTATATTCAGATTCATATGCATATTCTGCTTTATTATGTTTGTCACGCTGTATAGTTTGGTGAAATAGCATTGAAGTGAGGATGTCAATTGTGCAAGATATTAAAAGGTAAACAAATAAAATGTATTATTTTAGCTCGATTTAATACAACATTAACACAGCAAGAACACAAAAGCGTGTTTGTTAATATTTGTTAATTTTTCACTAATATCATATTTTACTTTAAAAAACATCCTGAATTAAATTCATACTCTTAAAGAGATTATGATTAAATCATAATGGTACATGTATATTGAAGAATCTATAGATTATTGCAAGTTTAATATGCATGTGGAAGGATATTAAATAAACGTTGTAAGAAGACATGAAAGCAACACTTTATAATATAAAAATGCTGTCAAACATGAACTTAGCAATTTTTATTCTGTTTTTATAATCATATTTATAATGTTTCCCAATTTCATGGTTTATCGCGCTATTTTTCCCAATTTCATGGTTTTGCGCGTTAATTTTCCCAATCCAAAAGCCACAGGCTGTAACAAAAAAAAGGCAAAAAAAATCACTGGTGCCTTTTTGATCAGCAAAAAAAGTGCGACCATGACATTGGGAAAAATGAATCATTATTAATATTATTATAAATAACATTATACCAGTTGTTTTTAAGTGCATGATCATCTGTTTTCTAAAATTTATATTATAAAGTGCTATTAATTTAATTGCTGTATAATATACTCAATGAACTAAATTTTGAGTTTATTGGAAAAGTAAAGCATATTTTGGGGAAATTTTGGTCAAATTTTAGGGAAAAATGTTACTTTTTGCCATTGAGAAACGGCCTTTTTAAAAACTTTTTGCAATTTGGAAACAGCCTGTAAGAGGCTGTAATTTTGGGCAAAAAATCATTACAATGTCACACCTATATGTTAATTATCCCCCAGCAGAGGCTTAGGGATATTGTTTTGGCGTTGTCCGTCTTTCCGTCCATCCGTTCGGAGCCATATCTTGGAAGTATATATATTGATATGAGGATGATTCACGCCAAATGGCATTGTACTCCATCTGTTAATAACTGAGTTATGGCCCTTTGTATCTTGAAACAATGCTTTTTAATTTAATCTTACAGCTTTATCTCCATTAACACTTGAGCCAGAGCCATGAAACTTGCCATAGTTGTTCTCAATCATCTGGGGGTGCTACACATTCAACACCCATAATCTTAGGGGCTAAGGTCAAGGTCACACATTGAGGTCAAAGGGCATTGCCCATCCGTCCAGAAAACTTTTGTGTTAGGAGCATATTGCCGGGGGATATCAATTCAACGAATTTGCTTGTTAAAATAATAGATGCTGGAAAACAAATTATTTTCAGCAATTCATCTGTGACACTGTATCTATATTTAAATGCTTTCAATTTCACCTCTAGGTAATGATGAGGATGGTGTGCTGCGCACCCCAGAGCATGAACAGACCGATGACTTTGAACTCACACCTAGTCACAAGTCTATTGGAGATGAGGACAACAGTTCTGCCGTCTCTGTAAGTCTATCAACTACCAGAGCCTGGGGCAAATTTAGCCAAATTGTGCAGCCATTACATAAATAATGGGTGATGTTTTTTTTCTCTTTTTAGGAAAATGAATCCCTTTCATTGCCAAGACACTTTTGCAAATAGTTTTGAAATTTTCTTGATCAGTTTAAAATTGAAGAATTTTGGTGATCCCATGTTAAGGGTAAGAGTATATTTCTCTGATACATCATGCAAGTTAAACACTCAAGACAAATTTCTACAGTTAATGTCATATTTTAAATAAATTTAAATAACTTGGCTTAAAAAATACTCAATGTTAGATGATGTGTTACAAATACCAGATAGCTGACTTTAAGGTCAAGGTAATATTTCATGATAAAAAGTTGAAAAAGAGCATTTTGATGGTAACATAGAGCTTGTCCAGACTTTCCTCAATACTTTGAACGGATTTTGAAATAATTTGGCATAAATGTTAAACAATATCAGATGATTTGATACACATAAAACCAGATATATGTCTGAACAAGGTAAAACATTAAGATCAAAGGTAAAACTAGATCAGATTATTTTTTGTTCAAATTCAGAGCCGGTTAACTGCCCAACATTCCCAGTGGAATGATATACATATTTTTCTCCCTGTTGGGACCTAAAAATTCCCAATTTAAGGTGTCAAAACTCCCATCCAGCTTTATAACTGGAACCTTAGTAAATATTATATTGAAGCATTTGTTAGCAATATAACAAAAACACTATAATGTCCCAATTTAAGTCGAAGTGCCATGATTTTTCCCAATCCAAAGGGACCTGGCCCCATTCCAAAAATGGTTAAAAAACACAACCATTGATTTTAAAATAGATTGCCATTCATTCTTACCTTAATGAATAAACATTTTGCTATATTTTGAGGTTTAAAATAAAAACTTAATCCTATAAATCCGATCTATTAATTTTCCAGACAATGAGAAATATAAAAACAACTTTGTTCTAATGTTACTCATATTTTTTTATGAAAACAGTTAACTTATAGAACAATATGCTCTAATAATTTGGTGATGATCAAATGCACTGAGTGACCAGCTTTTGTGGAAGCAATAAGGGCAATTACTCAAATGCACATGGTCAAATGGGGCCTAAACAATATATATGAGGCATATAACTATGGTTTCTAAGATTGTATGGCTATATGCAATGAAAAATTTTAAGTTAATATTAAATCAACACACTCAAGTACTGACACTTTAGATGGCATATTAATTTCGTGCAACTGTTTGGAAAAGAAACATAATCATATAACAAACACATTTTGTGGAGTCAAGTTGCAAAATATGGTACGCAGTAAAAATGTTTCTTTCAGAAACATTACAACAAAACATGTTCCAAAAATAAGCAATTAAGGTGGACGCAAAGACCCTGTTGTTCAATGATTACAAGTCAACTTTGCCTTCTATTTTGGCAAAAAAGGCTCTTACACAACATTTCAATGGAAAGTAATTGTCTTTCATACCCACAGCAAAAGTATTGACACCTAATATTTTGAGGATAACCTTCGTAGAAATTAAGTTTCTGACCAAATAACAAACCTGCAAAATATTCGGCAAACATGTGAAAAACGCAAGGAACATGGTACCACAAATTACCTTTGGTTGTGGAATCAAAGACCCTAGTATCCTGAAGCCTTCATTTAAATTGTGTTCTTTTTTTCAAGAAAAAGGGGCAATAAATGTAAATTAAAACCTTTTTAAATATATATCATTTTGAATGATGTATCAGACTGTATTGCTATACAAAATATCAGCAAGTTTAGTAAAGATTTAATGAAAAATAAAGTTTTTATACTTTAACACGCGTTCAGAAAAAAGTCCCATAAATGTTACCTTGCTGTGTGGCAAAGACCCAAGTAGCCAACGACCTAGCGATCTTTAGGGAAATATCAATTCTTAGAATTTATGGAATCATAAAAAAATGTCATTGCAGTTGTAAAGCTTTCCAACCTGTTATTATTTGAGTCTTGTTCTGAAAAAACTGGGCATAATGCATGTGCATAGTAAAGTGTTGGCCCAGATTAGCCTGTGCAGTTCGCACAGGCTAATCAGGGATGACACTTTCCACCTAAATTGGATTTTTTTCAAAGAAGAGACTTCATTGAAACGAAAAATGTCTTAAAAGCGAAGTGTCTTCCCTGATTAGCCTGTGCACACTGCACAGGCTAATCTGAGACGTCACTTTACGCACTTGCATTATGCCCAGTTTTCTCAGAACGCGACTCATTTATTTAACTTCCTACTGTACCATTTGTTATCCTGTATCTTTCCCTGATATTGTAGCAAATAATGAATAATAATAAAATGAGAGTATAATTAAAGAATCTAATTGATATGTCATGTTTTCAGGAGAAGAGCAAATTGGTAAATGGAGGTGAAAACCAAACCAAAACTGAAAACCATACAACTTACACTGATGAAAGACTTAATGAAGCTGACAAGAAAAGCATGGGAGAAAATTTTGAAGACAGTAACAGCAGGGTAGATGATTTTGATAGAACAGATAGTAAAATTGAAAGTGGATATGATTACTGTAATAGTAAAACCAGGCAAAGTGAAGATGATAGTTACAGTAAGACAGGATATGATGAAGGGAACAATAGTGAAGCTGAATACACTGTTACGGAGGATGTGAAAGCAGTGGAGTTGAAGATGGAATGCGCTGATGATGCAGTTGAAAGTTCTGCTGATGCAGCCGGAGAAGAGAGTAGTGAGATGGCAATGACAGAGGTATGTAAATACCCTTGTATTTTTTTCACCATTTTGGGAACAGGGCTGGGGTCATTGTGATTGAGATGTACATGGACATGGAGATGATGTTTGGTATTCAAAACAATTTGTGTAAACATTTGGTTTTGATTAATAGGCCTTTCATTTGCGAAAAATTGGTATTTTTTAGATTGGGATGGGGCCCAAACAACTCTGATTATTTTTATGCTGAATTATTGTCATGTCCAGCAACTATGGTAGTATACTGAGTTATTTATACATATAACCATACTTCCCTAGGGTAAAGCCTGCGAAACATTTCATGAATTTTTCACATGTACATGACATGAAGGTAAAAAACAAATCTGTCAAGTACTGCATTAACGTTCATACATTCCACTTTATGATAAGCTTAACACAAAGTCAATCATAGTAAATCATATATGTGTGTAAGATCAGTCTTAATTGTATTTTACCACCATGCCCATGCACACCTATTTACATATAGGTATTTTATGTCATGTCACCTGTAAATAACAATTATATATGTACAACCTCTTTAAACAGTCTGCATTTTGCATGTGTATGACATGTAAATTATTTTTTGAAGAAAACGGGACCACCAAAATCTTCAGAAACCAAAAACAAGTATAAAAGTTTACCAAGACCTAAGATGAGGATGTGGTCAGGCAAGTCTAACAGCAATGAAGACAGTAAAGATAGGTATGACACTTTTAGAACTACAAGTAATATGGTAAAAGATGATCCATGTAAAAGGATTTTATATACATTTAGACATTCATGTTTTGAGTTTTTTTAAAGAATAGTGTTATATGCTCACCTACATGTAAGCTCAACATACTCATGGTGACTATTTGGAGACAGTGATGTCCGTCATTGTTCTGTGTTTTACATTTGTGACATGTGCCAGCACATCAAATTTTTCTTAAAATGACATCTGCTTATGAACTGCATAGCCGAGTTTTACAAAAATTAACAGGAATGTTCCTTGCATGGTCCTATATGATAAATAGATCAAGGAGCCCAAACAAGGGTATTTAAAAGGAATACTGTTAAAAGAAGTTTCCTTTAAAATCGCAAACCCAGAGGTTAAATATTTGTTATTGGCATTGTATTGTGGTCCTGCACAAGGTTTGTTTAAACTATTCCACTGTGGTGAAAACTAGCCCCACCCCAGGTGTCACCAGTTTTAGATCGAAATTTTAGGGAAACCCTTTAACAATATTCTTGTTCGAAATGGCAAATCACATGCTCTCATATTTTGTGTAAGCATTGTGTAGAGGTATTCTACAAATTAAGTAAAATAATGTCTCTGGGTTCAAAACAGGCCCCTCCACGGAAGTTACAAGTTTTACATAGATTTATATAAGGAATGCTTAAACAATTGTTATTGCCTGAAACAGAAGGGTGCATTCAGTGCTTTCATATTTTGGTATGTAAAATCATCTGAATGTTCTCTACAAGTTTATTCAAATCATTCTGCTTGGGTCAAAGATGACCACCCCAGGGATCGCATTTTAATATGCAAATATAGCAAAACAACTTTAGAAATCTTGATAAAAATGTCCACCCAAAGGAGATGGCTTGTCACATTTAGCACCTGTCTCCCTATGACAAAAGTCAATATCACACTTATGTCCAGCAATCATGCATCTTGTCCAACCCGTAGCTTAATCATGTGCTACGGGTTGGACTAATCAAGTGTTCCAAATATGTTTATCTTCTACAAACAGCATGTTTCATGTAAGGCCTGTCTCAGTTGCTGAGATGTCAATGTCACACACAAAGGTCAATAACCAAATTTTGCCATAATTTATGTACTGCTTGTCCAAACAGTAACTTCATCATCAATCATTAAATTGTTTAATAATTTATCACAATTGTTCTCCATGTTGCGAAGGTGCGTTACTTTGAAGTCCTTTTGTGCAGAATTGAAGGTTGTATAGCTTGTACAGCTTGTATAAATAATTACAAGCGTTCTTGACAAGGGGCTTAACCAGACATTGTCCACAGGCATATAAATGATAATGAGACTTGTCTAGAAGTCTTGCATACTCATAATTTACCAAGTATTCTCATAGACAAATTTCTGTATATTTATCCAGCCCAACTCAAGGTGACGAAGACAACAGTCCAATGTTGGAGAATGGCGAGGATTGCAGTGAGGGTGACGGTCACTCAAGGTCATCCATGAAGGGCAGTGAGGAGCGAGGGCCCCAGGAGGAGGAGGAGGAGGAGGATCCTCATCAGCAGTCCTTCCTTTCCTTCCTCAACCTCAAACCTGGTAGGCATAAGAACAGTCTGTTGGCCTTTTTTTTCATCTTTGTGAAATGGCCTTTAGCCCTTCAATTCGTCAAAACATGAGTCACAAACTTTTCAAAATTGTGAAAAAGTTTAAGTTACAATCTTCTCAAAATTGTGAATATTTGAGTCGCAAACTTTTCAAAATTGTGTCTTTCTTTAAGGAGGACACAAAACACTGGTCTGAGAAAAGTGCTAATTACCCACTATATCTTCCTTCTTTATCATAGGCAAAAAAAGACACATTGTTTTAAGGATGCATGTTTTTATGTCCCCCACTATAGTAGTGGGGGACATATTGTTTTTGCCCTGTCTGTTGGTTGGTTGGTTGGTTTGCGCCAACTTTAACATTTGCAATAACTTTTGCAATATTGAAGATAGCAACTTGATATTTGGCATGCATATGTATCTCATGGAGCTGCACATTTTGAGTGGTGAAAGGTCAAGGTCATCCTCCAAGGTAAAAGGTCAAATATGTGGGTCAAAATCGCTCATTTAATGTACACTTTTGCAGTATTTCAATATTCAAGATAGCAACTTGATATTTGGCATGCATGTGTATCTCATGGAGCTGCACATTTTGAGTGGTGAAAGGACAAGGTCAAGGTCATCCTTCAAGGTCAGATGTCAAATATATGTGGCCAAAATCGCTCATTTTATGAGTTCTTTTGCACTATTGAAGATAGCAACTTGATATTTGGCATGCATGTGTATCTCTTGGAGCAGCACATTTTCAGTGGTGATAGGTCAAGGTCAATGTCATCCTTCAAGGTCAGAGGTCAAATATATGTGGCCCAAATCTCTAATTTTATGAATACTTTTGCAATATTTCACATTTGAACGAAGTTTACCTAGAAAACTCTTTGTCGGTTTTGTTGATATAAATTATTCTCCAAAATTGAAGGCTGAGCCCTTTCCCTAAACTAGGCTTTTCCGTTTCAAGGGGGCGCGTTCTTGTGTCCAGGAAAGTGTTTTTGTAATCACCCATCCTATAGCAAAGTTGTTATAGGTGTTAAAACATATCTAAGCCTGATTAAGAGTGCTTCTTTTAAGAAAATGAATTATTTTTTAGCGATTGATATAGCTACTGTTTACAGTAGGGCTGTAACGAATACATTAGGTAATGAAAACGAATACAGGTTGGCGAATACAAATATTTATTCATGAATATGAATTTCAATGAACAAAAGTAATACTGACAACTTGACATGACATTATATAGTATGAAACTATGGGTATTTGTCAATTTGATTAATTGAGTATCATTGAATACTGAAAATATGAAATATAACTCTTTGAAATAACAAAACACTGACTAGAACTGCTTAAACTTTGAACACAGCGCCAGACAAACGACGTGTATTTGGCAGGCAGGTCAACAATATCAATAGCATTCCCTTTGTGACTAGGCTCCATGTTTGTTGATAAGTTGCACCATCATTGGCGTAAAGATAAACAAAAAAAAAATTCCATCTGCCAATCTTTTGTGTGTGTGTTTGAGCATCAAAGCACTCGTATTTGCCTAAATAAACATTAAACAATCATCGAAAGATTTTTCAATTCAATGTAGTAAATATTCAACCGGTGCCCACCATTATTGTTGATAATCTCACTGTGTAACATAGTGGGTGGGGTAAACATGATGAAAAATGCCGGAATAAAGGAGAACAACATTTAAATATAGGGGTTTATTGTATGAACCTTCATTTGAAAGGTAAGATAAGATGATTCAACTTTCAAACTCAAAACCACGTTGTTTGTATTCGCCAAATATTCGGTTCGGGAGGTGGCGAATAACAAATACAATTCGTCCACAGCCGTATTCGAGTAATTCGAATGTATCGTTACAGCCCTAGTCCACAGAAATGTTTAGCCTTGTGTTGTTCTGTGTTTCAGTTAAATTGAGAGGGCAATGCTTATTTGGAACTACTTAGTTCATCTGCTTTCCGGCACATCTTTTAATACATTCAAATGTTTATGTTAAGTTTGCACAAATAAATAGCTCATGTGTATGTTCAGTATTTTTAAACTGCTTTTACGTGGCGCATGTATATGATTACATATCCATTGGCTATTTCACCTGTTTTTGTATATTTATGTGTGTTCCATGTGGTTGTTTGGAATGCATTTATGTTCAGCCGAGGGCATAAAGCTTACTTATCTGTGTTAGTATTGAGTTAGCTTATGTTGACTTACTCGAAACCTGACAATATGCATGCGGTGCTACTGTCTGTAATACGGCAATCCTGAATTTATCTCCAGGAATGTCTAAACCGTTGGAAAGCACTGAGAAAGTGGTGGAAGCCAAATTAGAGGAAGAGTTCTACTCCAGGAAACGTCTTCGCACAAGAAAAAAGGTATTTTAATGCCAATATAATGCCAGCAATGATTGGAGTTATATGCTTCACATAATTATATATCTATTAGGTAAATATTTAGAGTAGAAAAGCAGGGTTGCTGCACCCACATGTTCCTCTGGACTTGCCAAGAAAGAAATGGGTGCAGGATCAACGGAGTTATCAGGGGTTTATACATGGCCTGGAAAGAATGTAAGCACACCATGTTTACAGCCATTAAAGTTTAATTGTGAACCCCACAATGTCACGTGAACCTGCACCCTGATCTTGTAATATCTATAGAAATTCCATATATTTGTGCAAATGTTCAATGTCAAATGTAAATATTCTGTACACTCAACACTCATCATAATTGATTAAAACCTTAAATAAGCAAATTATTAAAACTTTTTAACACTAGCCGATTACATCCTGCTTGTTTTAAACAGATCATCATATTTTTTTTGATTTACAAAAGTTTTCACTCTATACATGTAATTCTTAAGTTTATGGATGCTAAATATAATAGATATTCATATTGGCATGATTTGCTAGAAGCATTACTCATGATGACTTAAAAGTTTATGAATATGATTTAGCAATATGCAGATTGATTAAAGGTACCTTGATGAAAGACCACATCGCTCAAATAGGGTTAATTGTGGCCCCTATTTTGGGGAAACCCTGTTAGGAATCAGTGCTTTTTGACTTAAAATAAACATTGTATCAACATTTGATATTTTTTTGGAACAGTTGTTTTCTGTTTACTTATTGTCTTTTAACATGAAGCTTTGAAACGGTCTTAATGGAATCTATGATAATAACAACAAAAAATGTTTGTGATAACAGAAGTTGTGATAAGGGGCACTGTATTGCAGCAGGAATGGGCCCTATAACAGACCAGAATTTGGCTTTTAAAGCCTTTCCCACTCAAACATAAAGTGAAAAAGGCTATATGCAACCAGCATGATACCAGAACAGCCTGCAAGCAACTCATGCTGTTTGTTGCTCATCAGTATCTTAGGGTTTCAAAACTAAGCCTTTAAAATTTGAATTTATTTAGAAAGGTCTAAAAGTAATTTAATTTATTATAAGGGACTACAAGCGCGTCAAAATGTTTATCTGAGTGGGAAAGTAATAAGAACTACTACATTGCAAACGTATTTCCCAAATTTTACTGATAACGCGATTTGTCCAAGTCCAAGAGAGCCGAATCCATTCCTAAAGTGGTGAAAAACTTCTGCAGTGTTACATGTTTGTTTCAGGTGAGTTACGTTGAAGAGGTGGAGGATACTGAGGATGAGGACTACGATGCTGAAAACAGCTCAGAAGAGGCTGAAGACCACATGATAGACCTGGACTCCCCAAAACGCAAACGTTCCCGGACAAACAGTCGGTCGCCAGGCCAAGCAGGCGGGGTTACGCCCGCCCAGATGCCACTGACCTACGCCATGGCGCTGCAGAAGCTGTTGCCGGGGATGAACCTTCAGTATCTGAATAACAAGCCCATTGCTCAGGCTCAGCCAAAACAGGGCCTTAAGCAAGTGTCCCCAGTAGCCCCCAGGCTTCCTTCTCCTGCCCGGGGGTCTGTCTATCAAGCTATCAAGGGGCTGTTTGAGTGTGGGGTGTGTGGATTGTTCTTTAGCACTGCCACCCAGTTCCTGCAGCATCAGGAGAGCAAGCACTCGGCAGATCGAAAGACTGGACTGTCACCCATGGAGACATTCCGATGTGAGATATGCGGGTTCGTTCTCACCAACCGCTTTGCGTATCTGGAGCATAAAAAGATGAAGCATAACAAGGGTGTTTTATTTAACTGTAACACATGTAAGTCTTCTTTCCAGACCCAGGCTGAGTTTCAGGTTCATCAGCTTACCTGCGTATTTACATGTAAAACGTGTAAGTCTTCTTTCAAGACCCAGGCTGAATTGAAGGTTCACCTGCTTTCCTGTGTATTTAACTGTAAAACATGTAGGTCATCTTTCCAGACAGAGGCTGAGTTGAAGGTTCACCTGCTTTCCTGTACCGCCCCATCATGCACATTGTGCGGTGCTAATTTTAACTCTTGGGTGGAGCTCGGCGAACATCGAATCAAGGTTCATAATGCGGATCAATCTGCTACCAAGCAGTCGGCGAATTGTGTGTATAAAGGATGTAGCTTCAAGGCACCTACGAGACAACAGTTGGATGTGCATGTACAAAGTCAGCATATGAATGCAGAGCTGTTCGCATGCAATGTTCCAAAGTGTTCCAGGGTTTTTAGCTCACGAATATCGCTGAATCAGCACAAGAAGGAAGCGCATGCCTCCGAGTTCATAGTCCAATACCAATGTGTGGAGTGTAAGACTTGCTTCTCCAGTAAAACACTGTTAGCTGAACATCAGTACCTTCATATGATGGAGAAATTACGAAAGTGTGACCTTTGCTCTCGAAGCTTTTCCAGCTTTAGTGACTTGCGAAGGCATCGTGAGGTTCACATCATAAAAACATCACTTAAGTGCCAGTTTTGTACGAGGTATGTTGCCGATCCTGTAGAGCTGAAATCGCACATCTGTTCTACGCTGCTCTCAAAAAACACCAACTTGCGAATGTACTTTTGCGACGTGTGCAGAAGGGATTTCCGATCCGATGAGAAGATGTTTTTACATCGACGCGAGCATCAGAACTTCTATCAGTGCGGAGTTTGTTTCCAGGACTTCTCGAATGAAACGGAGTATTTTAAACATAGGGAGACCCATGGGAACTACACGTGTATGGAGTGCTGTGAAGAAATGGATCAGGAAAGTCTAAATGCCCACCTAAAGGCTCACAAGTACTATGTGAAATTGGAAGATTTGATTTGTGATGGGGGAACCAATGAAAGGGTGATGTTTCTCTATCCGAATTTGTTAAGTGTGGCGAAATAATAGTTTTTTTAGATCTATGAATGGAATTTATGATAAAGAAACCCTTTGTTTGTACTTTAATTTTCAATGTTTTGTATGTTGGTGACAGTGAGTCATTCAATGAAAAATGGTATTTTTGTGCCAGAACATTGAGTAACAGTGACGAGGTGTTGTTCATATGATTGAATTTTAAGTTGAACATGAGAAGCCGGGACAGTATAACAAAAATAAAGCCAATTTTTTTTTGTATATTTGTAACAATTAGTATTACTTCACTTGCCAAATGCTGTCTCAAGATAGATTTAGTAATTTCATTTTGAAATCTCTATATTATATAGCCGTTGCAATCAGTTGATCAGAGATTCTTTTCAGGATAGCTTTGTAAAATATTGTATAAAACCACTGTGTGAAGAATGAATCAAAGGGAGTTGGAATTTTCCTTTAGATTGACACTATCTTATCAGAAATTATCAACATAATATGTTTGTGTCATAATGTTGCAGATTCCAACGCCTTGTACCGTAGGATGGTCTTGTTTTATGAAAGTTAAGCATACAATTATTATTGAAAAGATGTCAGTTATTGTTAAACCAATTGCCAACTTTACATATTTGAGTCCAGTGTGTGCATTTAGTTTTGACCATAAAGGTCATTGGTGCTGAATAGTCATATAATCATACCTTTTAAAGTCTTGCATTCCAATTGTTGTGTATGCAGTTAGACTGTCACTAGTTTTAATATGTTCAATGATAACACGATGAATGAAGTGACTGTGTGTTACTTAAATTTGTTTGTCATTCTTTAGTTTGAAAGTATCAGTACTGACGGACACTTGTTTGTAATTTTAAGAAAAGTCAGTTAATAATATTCTGTGTATTGTACATTTAATTTAGAATAGAAAATAAACATTACGATGCAAAAGATTTGTTTTACTTGTATTTGTTCTGATGCAGGTTTTTTTTTTGGCCCGATTTTATAGCCGAAATTCGGCTATGTTCCCAATCCCAAAAAGTATACTTTTTTCCCAAAATGTGGCAAAAAATTCCCAATTTCCAACAAAAAAAAATATTTTTTTTTTAGAAGGAAGTGTCTTTTGTATTTTATCTCAATTTTAATTCAATTACATCTTACAAAGTATTATATGATTTTGTTCTTTTAACTTTAATGATTATAAAGAGTTATATCAATTTAAGTATTTCGCTTATCTGTGAACTTTTCGTGTGGAAAAAAAGGCTAATGAATTTATTTTCCCAATTACATGAAAATGCCGATACAATTCCCAATTCCAAAGCCATGGGCTATCTTCCCAAAAAGTGGGTAAAAACCCTGATGTAACTGCCCCACATACTACTTGACCTTTATTATATACTGTGTAATGAGTATTACCAACTAATATGATAGCAGTATGGTTCTAGGACAAAATAGTCAAGTTGTTGGTTGTTTATAGTTCTATTTCACAAGAGGCGCTACAATGAAATATGAACGTTTTAATGCTCTCGTTGTCGTGATGGTTTTGAATGGAACGCAACAGACATTTAGAGTATTCTTTAATGATAGTGTTTTTAATCACCCTATACAAGATGAAATTCATTTTGTCTGTCCGTAACCCAGTCTTTCATAAAGCTATCGCTTCCGTTCCTTATCTGCTATACTTTTCGACGGATTTTCATAAATCTTGCGTCAAATGTTGAGGACATTCAGAGCATGTGTAGGAGGCATGTGTCAACAATAATCGCTCATGCTTAAGGTCGTACTTAAATGTTTGAGCGTCATTTTTAGCTCACCTGAGCGATAGCTCGAGGTGAGCTATTGTGATCACTCAGCGTCCGGCGTCCGTCCGTCCGTCCGTAAACAATTTGTAAACATCTTCTTCTACTAAACCATTGAGCCAATTTCAACTAAATTTCATGTGGAGCATCCCTAGGTCATGGGACAAAAGAATTGTTAAAAAAAATTTGATCACATAACCAAGACCGCCATGACCATATATGGTAAAAACCTTAAAAAATCTTCTTGTCAGAAACCGCTCATCAGATTTTCAAAAAATTTCACAGGGATGACCTTTGAGGGCTCCCCTGAAAAAGTTGTTCAAAGAAATTTGATTCGTCAAAAAACATGGCCGCAGGAGCTCGTTGAACTTTGCATGTTTATTCGTTTTTGCCTATTTTGTGAAAACTTTAAAAAATCTTCCACATTTTTTGTCCGATCCTTTCCAAATTTGCACAGTGTCTTTATATCAATGAGGACACGAACCCTACAAAAAATTAGCATTATTGGTCCATGAAGTACAGAATTACCTCCCCTTGAATTGAGAAAATGGTGTTTATGCAATAAAGTCCAAATTTTTCATCAAATTCTTTCCAAACTTGTAAGGATTTAGCCTGGTTCAAACAAGGGAAACAACTACGGTTTATGCATGTTCTTTTTATTACAGATTTGCCTCCCTTTAATTCATTCAAAATCTCATTTTACAGCAGAGATTCCAAATCTGACCTGTAAATGAGCCCCATATTTACTGCTGGTGCTATGTTACCTTTTCCCATTTGATCATTCTTAAGTATTGGTCTTGTAATGCTGCTACTGCTACTGTTACTGCTACTGCTACTACTACTACTACTACTACTACTACTACTACTACTACTACTACTACTACTACTACTAGTACTACTACTACTAGTACTACTACCACCACCACCACCACCACCACCACCACCACCACCACGTCTACTATTACTACTTCTACTACTACTGCCACTACTACTACTACTTTTACCACTACTACTACTACTACTACTACCACTACTACTACTACTACTACTACTACTACTACTTCTACTACTACTACTACTACTACTACTACTACTACTACTTACTACTACTACTACTACTACTACTACTACTACTACTACTACTACTACTACTACTACTACTACTACTACTACTACTACTACTACTACTACTACTACTACTACTACTACTACTACTACTACTACTACTACTCCACCACCACCACCACCACCACCATTCACAGTGACAAAAAACGTATTCACACAATGGCTGCTACTACAACTTATAGCCCATATAGGGGGGCATGCATGTTTTACAAACAGCCCTTGTTTCTATGGGATTTTAACCACAACTGTTCATGTTTATCTCCGACACATATTTTAGGTCACCTGTCATGAAGTGACACAGTGAGCTTATGTGATCGTGTGATGTCCGGCGTCCGTTGTGCGTGCCTGCGTGTGTCCGTGCGTCCGTCCGTCAACAATTTGTTTGTGTAGACAGTAGAGGTCACAGTTTGCATCCAATCTTGATGAAATTTGGTCAAAATGTTTATCTTGATGAAATCCGCTTTGGGATTGTATTTGGGTCATCTGGGGTCAAAAACAAGGTCACTAGGTCAAATAATAGAACAACCTTCTGTAGACAATAGAGGTCACAGTTTTCATTCAATCTTTATGAAATTTGGTCAGAATGTTTATCTTGATGAAATCTGGGTTGGGATTTTATTTGGGTCATCTGGGGTCAAAAACTAGGTCACTAGGTCAAATAATAGAAAAACCTTGTGTAGACATTAGAGATCACAGTTTTCATCCAACCTTTATGAAATTTGGTCAGAATTCTTGACGAAATCTGGGAGGGATTGTATTTGGGTCATCTGGGGTAAAAATCTAGGTCAAATAAATAGAAAAACCTTGTGTTGACAATAGAGGTCACAGTTTTCATCCAATATTTATGAACTGTGGCCAGAATGTTTATCTTGATGAAATCTGGATTGGGATTGTATTTGGGTCATCTAGAGTCAGGAACTAGGTCACTAGGTCAAATCATAGAAAAACATTGTGTAGACAATAGAGGTCATAGTTTTCATCTGATCTTAATGAGTCAGGTGAGCGATTCAGGGCCATCATGGCCCTCTTGTTGTGTTTGCTCCATACATTCTTAACCTCTGAAGAATTTTCATGAAACTGGACTGAACAATTTTAAGGTATTTACGGTGTTTTGTAGAAGGCATGAGTTAGTTACGCTGACAAGAGGTCAAGAACCTTTTTCAAGGTCAAAGGCCTATGCCGAAATGTTTGTGTCCGCTAAATACCTCCTATACATTTAAAAAGAATTTCATAAAACTTGCCTCAAATGATTAATGGGGCATTTTCACGGTTTGGATAATTGAAAAAGTAAAAAAATGTTTCATATTCGCATAATTTTATGTTCGTTGATATTTGTGTGGAAACAGTAATACTTAACATTTACCATGCTCTAAAATATCCATTATATGCATCTCTTTACTATTAAAAAACCTGAAAATCATGAAGCGTTACAATCGCGAAACGATTGAATAATTTTGAGAGTTCTGTTATATTTTTCACATTACGAGGTTTGCTTGTATAAAGTATAACATACTAAGTGAGCACGGATGACTGAGTTGTTAAAGTGCTAGACTTATACTCAAAGGAACAGTGGCTCAAGCTCAGGTGGGTGCACTATTAGATTTTTACGAAAGTTTATGTTATAGTAAGAGCAACTTTGGAATTTATACAAGCAATTTAGTTATTGCTCGACGCATCGGCGTTTAAAGATTTAATAAAAGCCAATCTATTTCGTTATCTCAAGAATGTCAAGAATGTGAAAAAGCGGGACATAATGCGAATATACACCACATGTTTTTAGTTCATTTTAAAAAACGCACAACTCAAAGAATATCATCTGAACAATCTAATTTATTACATACATTGTGTTTAATACTATCTTTTACGTTTGAGTAAAAGTAATATATCGGTGGCTGTTGTATATGATATTTATAACAAGAAATATCTTTTTAAAAAGATATACGGCGTTGATTGTGGTTGTGGTTGATGAAATATAAAGAGTTACAGCAATGAGACAGCAAATGCCTTTTTCTGCGCAGTTCTTAGCAGCGTCACATGCAAATCAATAACGTTGCGCCAGATTTCGTGGCTTATTTCGCATTATTAGATATTATTGACCATATATCTATAGATATAGAACAGAAATACACAAAAGAAATGGAAATTAAATGAATATATATGAGTCAATAACCACACACGAATCAACCGTACATCCAATTAATTCATTTAATTATATAATTTAAGTCCAGTTCAACACTCCACTACCACATATCGTGCTGGGTACTAATATGGATAATTGCTGTAAAGTTGATTGTTAAAAGATTTTTTTAACTAACTGATTAGTAACATAGTTATGTATATTATGTGAACATTTGTTGGGTGATTTACAAAGATGAAGCTGGTATTTGGTGTAAAAATTCATGTTTTTTTCCATGAAATTTCCTTGCAAGAAAAGTTTGGGTTACAATCATAACAGTACTTAATATACATGTACATTTGTATATAGCAGCCTATAATTATATCGTTATAAATTAACAAGAATTCTATAAAGTTTATGTGGCATTCTATTTATGCTATCTCAACTTTTTTATATGGACATTAACAGATGTGCATTGAACAAGTGAGGAATTGTTTACTTCTTAATAATTTGATATGTGGAATGGAAAATAAATTATCTTGATTATAATTTTATATAACATAATTATAATTATGCTCAGAGATCATTACATACTCTTCGCATATATATCATTACATACTCTTCGCATATATATACTTTCCATTACATAGTTTAATTAACATTAATTATGTTGTTCAATTCAATAATAAACTACGTACATGTTCTGTTCTGTATATTTTAATCCATCATTCATATACAAGCACGATGCTCTTTATTAAAATGTGCTTAAGTTAATTAATATTATCTCTTTGATACCTATTAAAATGCATGCCCCTGTTTTTTTTCTGCAATAAAATTATTCGTTTAGTGTGTGAGCGATGTTTAACCCTCTGACTTATCAGCATTCTACATCAGTATCTTGCAATTGACATGACGCCGCCTGTCAATCAAGTTCTTATCTAAGAACTGATCTACCAATCAGCCATCGATTAATCGGGCGCGTTAGTTGGCAACGAACTGTCCGCCATTTTCTAGACAAGCTATGTATAGGTTCACTTTTACTTTAGCGAGTTTCTTTTGTTTTCCTCTTTAAAAAAGTAGATTAAAAATGGTTAAACGGTGTCGATGGGAACTATGTAACTCGGAAAACCGATATCCTGAAAGATTAGTTGGTGACATTTAATTTATATCGTTTCCAAAGCCGAAAAGAGATCTTGAGAAGTGTAAGAGATGTTTAAATCAGAGACGTAGATATCTACGTCTCTGTATAAATGCATGCGGTCGTCACCACGAACAACTGAACGTCAACACTGCCAAAGACAATTATAATATATTTTTATCGGATATACTAGCAGATTTAAATAGTTTATGTTATCGATCTGATTATCACATAATATTTCACCTTAAAAAAAAATAGTTTTATCAGTTACTAGGTCATTAATATACAGAAGCGAGGTTCATCTGCATTACTTAAAGAGAAATAAAACCCAGCATGAAGCATTATTTGTGCTGTGTTTTATTACTCTGATAGTAATGCACTTTATTGCCATTATACATGTTATTAGAAGGTGACACATGATATATTATATTAATAACGGTATCTACACATGTGCAGATATGTGATGTCACCAATGAATGCTTTTAATCCACCTTTGAGATCGAATGCCTAGTTCTCATTTTTTTCAACTAGTTTCGTTTGATTTGTTCGAAAAAAAGCGGAAATGAAATAAGGCAAAAACGGTGTGAATAGGTTTTATGTAACTCTGACATTCGGTATCCATAAGTTAGATTTATTAAATATATACCATTTCAAACGCGGAAATGCGGTCTTCACAAGAGCAAGTGGAAGCTTCAATGTAAAGAATTACCGAGATCACCCTTATGGAGCATTTATTTATTAAAACACTGGAAACGTTATGTTAGAAATAACTACGCATTATAAACTATGAATTATATCACGTGTGCTTGTAGAATAATAGAGAAGATTGGTACCAACTTTGCGTAACTTAACGAAATCCCCGTTATAAATCGAGTTTTGTGTGTGTCAGAAACAAGTTAAAACGATTATATGTTTCTATTTTAATAGAATCGAATCGATAAATGCCACATAATTAGATTTATTATTACTGATATAACCAATAAATGCCGAACTTGGGAGAAGTCGGTACCTGCGCCAGCGTCTGATACAGGTAGCTTTACTGAATTCCCCTTCATACAGCGCTATTTTATATATGACAATGACCAAACTTATTGTGCTGTCTTGCACTTTCAATTAAAGTGATTGATAAATGTCCCATAAGCAATGTTTAATATTATAAATATCACTTTTATACGTAATAACATGTGGGATTTTGGTACACTCGGTGTCAGAAAGCGTGTAAAACTTCACCGAAATCCCAGTTTACAGCGCTATTTCGTGTCAAATACACGAGTGGAAATGTTTCATAAATAACATGGGTAAATGCCGTTGAAGAAGTGTTAATTTATTGCTAATACCAACATCACACGTAATAACAGTGTGATTTCTTCTCCGGCTGGTGCAGCTGATGTTTCACATTATGCGTATTTGGTTCATTTGATGCGCGACACCAATTCATAAATATAACGCTTTCTAAAAATTATCCATGACACCAGTAATGTAAACCAATTAAACCACAACATTCAAATACGCACTCAACAATCTTCTAAATATCTTTGTAAAATTTCAAAATAGTTTTCGAGTAACGAGCAATAAACACATTCTACGGCTGCACCCATGCAAATCGATATTCCCAACACCTAAAGAGAGTGATAATATAACCGCAAACCTCTTTGTGACAATGTACCAAACTAAGTTTTAAAGGCTGTATACCAATTCGTCAAAAATATTTGTATTCAACGGTTAATTAATGTAAATATATCATATTTTTTTATTCATGAAACTTTCACATCGATCGATTTTTTATTGAAATTCTTAACAACTTTAACTATTTCGCGAAAAAAACAACAACAGGAATGAGCGACAAGACTGGCGGTACATGCAATACATGTTTTACTTAATATTTCACTAGTAAAACAATATGGGCGCTATTTTCTTTTCACAATAATGTTATTTTGTTTTGCATTCACTGTTACCTTGAAAAAATTCTCCTTACTCCGCACAACTGTAGTTCATATCATTTACAACTAGAATCAAATTGTTGAACCAACATTAAAATGGACGTATTTACATTAATTTTGTATTGATAATTTTCTATACGCAAGCTGATTGCATTACACACATCA
This sequence comes from Dreissena polymorpha, assembly GCF_020536995.1. NCBI lineage: Eukaryota > Metazoa > Mollusca > Bivalvia > Myida > Dreissenidae > Dreissena > Dreissena polymorpha. The sequence continues at coordinate 17,952,867 of NC_068360.1, forward strand.
TTGGTTGTATTTGCTCAAAATCTCGAAGGTTTCAATGGCATTCCTTTAACATAATGACCATACATGAGTTGATCAAGTTGCAGAATTAACATAGACGCCCTTGTTAAGAAGTGTATTGATATTGTTTCCTAGTCATTCATTTGATAAGACGAACACAACTCGTACACTGGATCCATTTAAATACATGTAAATACGTTAATTTATACCGATGTGACTCCAATACGAGAGGCCCCGTAATAAACGAATACCAACTCTCCTGCTTTCAGAATTCAAGGCATTATTTTGACACCAATTATAGATAGCTGTATATTGGAATACATGAAAATCCGTTTGTAAATACATTTTTCACGTCAAATTTCACGCCTGTCAAACATACTAGTATACGGATTTAAATGCGGGCTACAAGTGTATTTAACTACATACCATTCAATCATAGCCGCTGGTAGAGGAATAATAACCAGATACTAACCCATAGCTTAATATCATGCTCATGCGTTCATTCGTACACTTACCGTAACATCTGGCCAATTAATAGAGTCATCTAAATTCATAATTACTAGCTTGCAGTTTATAAATCATCAACAGGAAAGTAAACAAGAATAAATAATATGCGCCGGCCATGATATACCAATAACGCATCAGATTTTGTCCATTTTATATAGTAAGGAGGTTAAAAACGGAAACGTCAACATAAGTTGATTATACACTTAATAAGCCACGATCTATGTAATGTAGTTATTTTGTACTTAGTGGCATAATTTGTAAAAGATTTAGGGGTTTAAAAAGTCACAATATTAAGTATGCCTGTGTTTTATTTTTATTTGTTTTGATATGGCATTGGCCTTACAAAATGAAAGGCTTATTAATGACCATGTGTTCGACTCCTACAATACAATAATGTTGACAATAGTGCAAATGTAAATACGTATAATAATACATGTATGCCTATATTTCATTGACTAAATACTTTGTTACAAATGACGTACCGTGTAATACAGGGTGCAGAATCAACGGGGTTTTCCGGGTTTTACACACTGGCAGGACATAATACAAACACACCGTTAAGAACTTTATTGTTGCACTATCTCATATCATCTCATCTCATCTCATCTCATCTTCTTCTGCGGTCCCATCTGGGACAATCAGCTTCCTCCAAGCGCCTCGATTCCGAGGAGAGTCTCTCCAGCTGCCCCCACGTTTTGCCGATCTGCTTAGCATCTGCATTCAGGTCATAGCGCCAGGTGTTTCTAGGCCGTCATCTCTATCTTTCCCCATGAGGGTTCCAAGTGAGAGATTGACTTGTATTGAATGTATGCTTGCGAAGGGTGTGGCATATCCACCGCCAACGTCTCTGAAGGATGCCTTTTTCCATTGGCTGCTGCTTCGTTCTTCTTCATTATTCTTCATTGGAGTTCTTTTCTGGTCAGCGGATCTTGAGGCTCTTCTTGAGGCGGGTGTTGATGAAAACCTGTATTTTCTTTATGGTTGCGACAATGGTTCCTCAGGTTTCTGCTCCATTGAAGAGAAGTGGCTTCACAATGGTATTGAAGAACCTATTCTTGGTGGTGATGCCAATTTCGCTGGATACCCGGTTGTCTTCAGCTGGTGCTTTACAGTTGCAATTATATCAAGTTATTGAAAAACATTTGCCGATTCTTTATTGCATCAAGGACAGTTTTCTTGCAGTTTGTGCCGCTGTCTTAAGGTATAAGAATAAATCGTTGACAAAATTTTACGTTGCGTGATGCATAGCCGTGTAAATTGAATGCAGTAAATTCCGAGTTTTTAACAAAAACACAGGCTTATTTAATAAAGAAGTTACGATGTATTTCACATTGTCATAAGCAGCATAAAAATCTATCTTTCATGCACTAGTTAAAATTCTTAAGAAAATAATTGTAAAAAAAATGTTTGAAATAAAGCACCACTTACCGTCGTGAAAACATATATTAAAGGGGCCTTTTCACGGATTTTGGCATGTTTTGAAGTTTGTCATTAAATGCTTTATATTGATAAATGTAAACATTGGGTATAAAAATCTCCAGTAAAAAACAAGAATACAATTAAAGAATTAAAAAAAGTAACCTTCAACGGGGCTCGAACCACTGACCCATGGAGAAGTGGAGCAAAAGTCTACCGCTCTTTCCACTAGACCATCCGCTCTTATATCATTATCGATGTATTTTTTTCCTCATATATGCAATCCTCGTTGTATAAAAAAATACAACGACAACAACATAATTCTCCAAATTATTCAATCGTTTCGCGTTGCAACGCTTTATAATTTCCACGTTTTTAAATCGTCAAAAAATGCACATAATGGATATTTTAGAGCATGGTAAATATTCAGTATTACTGTTTCCTCACAAATATCATAACTTCAAGAAAAATTTGCGAATCTGAAACAATTTTTTTCAATTTTGTCAATTAACCTAAGCGTGAAAAGGCCCCTTTAAAGTTAAAAGGGGGAACTCCACAAAGTCACGTGATCCTGCACTCTGAACAGCAAAACTATCTGCGAGTGTTTCAAGTGTTACGTGCAAATCAAGGCCTATCTGCCATGAACTAATCTTATTCCGCTTCCCTATAAAGGGTTATGTCAGATATTAGCCTGTTAGTCAGAGAATGTAAATTGAATTAATAGAAGTAACTTGTGTATCCAACATATTTACATAAAATCACCATAGCCTATGTATTGATTTAAACCACGGTTAAATACTGTTATAATTATTGCATACTTAACTGTCATCGAATTATTGACACTTATATCTTAAACTGGTTCCAAAGATTTTGGCAACTGGGCTGTTGAAAAAAAAACGCATTTAGATTTTTGAATTTCGCTAATCTCATTTAAAGGGGCCTTTTCACAGATTTTGGCATTTTTTAAACTTATTCATTAAATGCTTTATATTGATAAATGTAAACATTGGATCATAAAAGCTCCAGTAAAAAATCAAGAAAAAAAATAAAAAAAGGAAAAGAACATTGCCCGGAGCAGGTTTCGAACCAGTGACCCCTGGAGTCCTGCCAGAGTCCTGAAGTAAAAACGCTTTAGCCTACTGAGCTATTCCGCCGTGTACACATTCTTGACGTATTTTATACCTTATATAAGCAATCTTCGTAGTTTCACAAAATTGAACGACAAAAACAGAACTCTCCAAATTATTCAATCGTTTCGCGTTGCAACGCTTTATAATTTTTAGGTTTTAAAATCGTCAAAAGATGCATATAATGGCTATATTTGAGCATGGTTAATGTTCAGTATTACTGTTTCCTCACAAATATCATAACTAAAACGAAAACTTACGAATCTGAAACAACTTTTTTCAATTTTGTCAATTTACCAAAGCGTGAAAAGATCCCTTTAAAACTGTATTTCGTATGCAATTATTTCTTAAAAAGGAATAGGATCAACAACGCCGGTTGAATGCACAGGCGCTCGATGTTAATGACAATGTTTTTTTTTTTAATTTATTGATTGATTGATTTTTTAGTTACCCGTTGTTTATTATAATGCATACACATACTAAATTAATAAAAATCTTCCGACAAAACGTCTTCTTAAAAAAAGATAGTTCGACTATGTATGTATTGATATCAATGGACATAGTCAAACTATCTTTTTTTCAAGAAGACGTTTTGTCGGAAGATTTTTATTAATTTAGTATGTGTATGCATTATAATAAACAACGGGTGACTAAAAAATAAATCAATAAATAAATAAAAAGAAACATTGTTATTAACATCGAGCGCCTATGGTTGAATGTAGTTCAACGGACGAAATAGAGCTTGATTACACATACGCACTTTTATATTATTTTTGTATTAATTGTTAGTCTTACGCTTTAAATTCATTTTTTAATTGCTTATTTGAATGTAACCGAAGATACGTCTCAATAACAAGTTATGTATATGTGTCCCATGCATATGGAAGTTAAGTTTATTAACATTTATGTATTCCAAGAGCAATTTCATTTGTGAACTGGATTTGCTATATGATAAGTCTATCTTATTATCACGCAATATGCCTGGATATCTGGAAACATGTCGTGACCATGGTCAGAGGTTAAGCAAAGCTATTTTAAGGGACATTAACCTCTTGGTATAAAGCAACACGATACGAAATCGTGTGTGTAATCTGAATATGTCTCGAACACGTAACAGTAAAGCTTTAGAATCTCACAATATCAGTTGGCTAAATCTAGAGTACCAATAGCAAAATTAAAGAATTTAGGAAACCCTGCATTGAAATCATTTGGAATGAAAAGCAATCAAGTCAATAAACAAAACACATCCAGACAATTAAGCTACGTGTACGTCGTATATTGTATATAACTGTATAGCCATGTCTTTTTTAAACACAACTTCTAAAGGTTCGCTTTTATCTATTCTGATTTCGGGACGACGCATGTGTAACATTGGTTACACATTGTACAGAACAATCTGTCAATTTTAAGTTTAAACGCTTAAGTCGTTCCGAACAATTAACCTTGGTACTTAAAACAGAAAATATGTCAATAAAACATGAACTCTCTGAATGCTTGTTGTTCGCCCTTTCAGGTATGAGTGCAATGACGAAAATAATCGATATTAGGTGTTCGTTTTGATTAACAACAAAGCATAACGCAATGTAATGTGATTAGGTGTGTGATTATTATTTAATATGGAAATGAAGCCACATTGAAAACGTTCAATTTTACATTTTTTTTACCATACTTAATTTTATTTCAACTATCAAGTGGACGCTTGTACCTTTTTCAGTATATTTGCGTATGTGTAGCCCAATGTGTGTATTCATTGTTTTAATGTGAAAATACGTTATAAACAACTAGTTATGTTTTGCAAAAAAATAGTTTTTTTGGTTCATTACACCCGAATGAAAGAGTACGAATAGCACTTTACCACATTGGCAATGGACTTATGTTAAGCCAATAATTGATTTCCCCAGCGTGAAAAGCGTCTTCTATATGGGCCAACGACGGCAAGCGAACTGTTTTTGTCATAGTAAAGAATGAAATAAATGAGAATGACTCAGGAACATCTTAAGGGAATACTTAGCAAATAAGTATTGCACAAGTTATTTATGAAATTGCTTTAACATTCATGTTCAAATTTGCTGACAAATGCCAAATAAAAAGGTGTTTGCATTCAATATAATTAATCGAGGGATAACGCAAATGTCATGCCACTTATAAAACTTGGACTTTTCAACTACTTATGCAAATTCAATTATGAATACGATCGGCTTTTTTATATACAAGTAATCGAAAAAAAGTAAGTATTTAGCACGAGTCTTTATGGCATAAACGTTGTGCCGTTCGACCGAGATATTTCTGAAACTAAAATAATATCCATACGCCAGCCTAATAAAGTCTCCTTAGACTTTCAGATTGTTAAATCTACGACACAACTGGTTTATCAACCGATAAAAGACAGCGCAAAAACAAAACACTCAATCCTTTATACAATTCTCTTTACAAAATTCAGACTTATTTGGATGAATGTGTTATCAACGCGTACTGTATACGTTATCGGGTAGCCTTTGATCTGGTTTTATAGTTCGGTGTTTGACATCATTTAACAAATGTAATAAGAACAAATAGACTGACCCTGCAGATAAAAGGTGATGCCACGATAGACATACAGGCATATGAATAACCATAGCCTCAGCAACAAGACACGTGCGTTACATTTATTCTCTAAATTATTTTTGGTTGAACATCCGGTTCGTTAGTATTTGTGTAAGGTAAATGACTTATATAATATACATAGGGCAGTCCATAACATAAATTTAACAAAAGTATTTAAGTTTATATTACTGGAACAGTTTATATAGTTTTAATGTTGTGTCTTTACGCATCTTGGCTCAATTGCGACCTCATTGCCCCCCTCCCCCCCAAAAAAAGCCTTTATTCTGTATGCTAGTTGTAACAATCTGTAATTTCTTTTTAGCTGTTTGTGTAGTCGTCTATATGTCTTCGTCAATAATGCCGGATAATTTATCAATGTACATATGAGAAGCGCGCTTGTAAAACGACATTTAATGCGTGATTGTAATGAGTAGCCTCTGATTTACCTGTTCCGTTTGCAAAGGCTAAACAAGGACAATACTATTCGCATTAATCGGCTTTCCGCTAAGAAGACAATTCCTTTTACAGAAAATACCTAACATCGGAATGTGTCGCCCATGATTAGTTTGCGGACTGCAAAGGCTAATCAGATAGGACAGTTCACGCACATTAATATAGCCCCGTTTTTCCGCTGCTCTGATAAACTAAAAAAATCATTCAATATACATGTATATGACTACAATTTTAGAAGAGTAAAATAGCAAATCTCTGCGAAAAATGCATAATATATGTGTCAATAAACGGTTGAGACATGATACAATGTCTATATAGTAAATCGCTAGTGTTTGAAAATGAATAGACCCATATAAATTGTGGGTAACGTATTCATAGTTGTCAAGGAAACACGATAAGTAAACATGCCAGTAAACCAAGGACGTCATTGCATGCTTATAACCGACTTGGAATGCTACACGGAGATAATCGTTTGGACAGTTATCGCCTTCTATGACGTCTTTAAGTTAATGAAATGACTGAATGAATTATTTTTTTCAACCACATGAAAACACAGAGACAGTGATGTTATTTAGTAACTTTATATATATATATATTTCCTTCGCTGGTGACCGTTTTCACGCAATAAATGTGTATACATGTATTTCATATTCATGTGGCATGTGATGCAACTTAATGAAAACAATGTTTCCGTTTAATGTTTACCGCGTGACGTGAAAATCCCCGACATTGATTGTTATTAGTTGAATACATTGTAATGGTAATTGCAAGAGAGGAACTATGATAATTTTAGAAGCGGTATTGAAGTAAATGTCGAATGATATTGACACATAAAGAAAAAATAAATTCCGGAAAAAAGCTTAAAAACTTGAGAAGAATATCTACAAAGCAAAGCTGTCACAACTTAATAAAAAAAGCCGCCCGATACTGGACAATAGTTATAAATACAACACGCAGCTTTCAATACAGTTTAATCAATAAAAACAACACTGTAAATATAGCGTGTGCGATTCCGGACAATTTATACATCACAACACTGTGAATAAAGCCTGCATGACACAGCGCAGTACCTACAATACAACACTGTACATATAGCCTCTTCGAAACAAGACAATATCTTAAATAAAACACTAGTGCGCCTCACACTAAAAATTCAATTAAACGCAAACGTATACATATTCGTCATATTAACCTCAATGCATTGTTATTCAAATTCAGCACAAATTCATTTGAAAGTGCAATTATTGCCACAGACATCTATATTGCAACTCTTTAATGCATAATACAAACACAGAAATAAAAAATAAACTTCATCTCTGACAATATGACAAGATGCTAAGACAAAACTGGTGTTGCACATCTGGAACAAACCGTAAATATGGGTAGTGTAAGCAATATAAAACAAGTTTAATTATATATTTTCGATATGTATAATGCAAGTGTTGAAGACAGTAGTAAATTACCAGTCTCAAATGATCTTCTGACGCATTCCCCTTGACATAAAAATGTGTATAATCTTATTGTTTTAGAGAATATGGTTCGCAATATAATCAACTGACGACCTGAAAAGTACTCGATCAATAGACTCGATCCATTTCTCAAGCATTCCATCTGTATGGGTCAGTGTGCGCCTGTATTTGTGTATAATAGCTTGATCTTATGGTGTACATAGAAAATGTGTTGACCCACACATTGTAACGTTCTAGGTATTAAAGGATATTTAGTATTGCACACACGTGCTGAATGTCATAAATGACCTTATCAAAATGTTATTTGTAGATGTTTGATTACATACAGAACCTCTTGCACATTTAAGTAAAGTTAATAATAAATATGATATATCGTCCCCATTTAAAGATGATTCGGCAATGCAATAAATTATAACAACATCTTATGATGCAATAGGCCATGCATCGTTTTTTTGTAGTTAGGCATTACGAACTCCGTTTTGTTTTCTTAGTCTAGCATTAAATGAAATTTGCATAAGCTAGAACATCTTTGTTTTTTTTTTTTTACTTTTATGTTTAAACATTTATAACTCGTCAATCGTGCACCTCTTTCATAACGAAATACCGTATAAGATTGTGCATATGCATAGCATGGCGAATACTACAATTTTACCTTGGTTTCCTTGATTCAATGTTCCGATCTTTATTAACCCACTAATTATTTTGTCTTTGTCACCAACGCAATAACTATGGTGATATTTAACCATTTTGCTCTCTAAGTTTTGTTTAACACACAAATCGAGTTTCTAAATGGTTTGATTTAATTTTAACGTACATTGGTTACAACTCCGCTTCTTTGCATCCACCCATTGAGCAGGTATATGTAAATAGTACTGAAATGTATTTCATTTATTTAGCGTTATTTTAAATAAATTATGGTGCTGTGATGTTTAATTTTCATGTGAACAACTATTTTCCAAATATTCTACATTGA
>NC_068360.1:17966391-17988891 GCF_020536995.1 Dreissena polymorpha
TTGTAGTAGTTTGTTGTATCAAGCATAAGTTAACTAGGATTTGAGAATTATAAACATCGGCAAATGCTACTCAGTAACGTTGATTTCATGAACACGGCCGTTAATCACGGGCGGGCGCCATCTCCGTTTTACTATGCATGAATAAATGAGCCAAAGCCACTTCCAAGGTGGTGATAAAGATCGGATATTCTGAAAATTCAAGGATAATTCTACTGGGTGAGTAGGTTTCATATGTAGTGTCAACATATTTAGCATTATTAAAAAAACATGGCAACTGAAGTGTGATTCTGCAAAGATTTATTCATTATGAATGTACATAAAAATGCTATCACAGCACAATTTGAAACGCGGGGACCATTATAAGGTGTGCCACGGTGGAAGTGTTACAAGCAAATCGATTTACTTTGACTGTTTGACGAGCACATTTCTGCGACATCACCTGAACATGCTCCGCCTTTTGGACCGTCTCGTCAAAATGCCAGATGACAGAATTATAAATAACATTTTTGGGATTACGCACCCAGCGATGGATGGTGTTCGGACGCGAAACGTTTTGTTGAATAATTAAATTTACGTGATCTGTATACGAAGAAATCCATGAGTAACCTGTCGCTTGACAATTTTTTGTGCCATGTCAAAGACACATTTATACGTATTCATGCTGACAAATGGTAACAAGATATCGTACCCCAAACAAGGCGCAGGACTTACCGGCAAATTAAACACGAACTCGGATGTGGAAATTATGTGTCTATGCAACTACCAAAGCACTTGAGATCTTACATTGCTCAAATAAGAACAGGCACCTTGCCGCTGCGGATTAAAACCGCGCGGTTTAGAAACTTAGAAGATCTAAGACAGACTATGCCTACTGTGTAAAGAACCCAATCAGGTCGAAACAAAATACCATTTCTTATTTGAATGTGCATTCTACCTTGGTTTAAGATTATCTTTTTATAACTGTGTATCAAAGATTAAACCAAACATAACTAACATTCTGTAGAGCGAGAGGCTAGCATGTATGCTGACTGATATGCTGACTGATAAGATACTTATTTAAAAATATGTATTGTTCATTCAAGATTGCAATATAAAACGCTCGGAAGCATTATATGTATCCGACAGACATTAAAAACAAGTCAATAATAATTATGTAAATTACACTACATATGTAAATAATATTAGCCATTTTTTCATGAACTTGCAATACTATTAGTGTTAGGCCACTTGTTAATAATAACAGTTAAGTTATTGATCTAAAATACCCATGTATATACTTTAAACAAGTTTTAAACCCCGTCCGTCTAAAGTCACGCACAGTTTCGTGGCGGCATAAACGTAAAATATGGCTACTCATAAAATTATATGGATGTCGAAGGGTATATGACGCGTTTCATTTACAAATGTTCCCTGTTACTAAGAAACAACGGCTAGCGATGTGAATCCATCATGCTTTAAACTTTTTCCAAAGTGCTAATTGATCATTTTCATGATACAAGACTAGCAGATGATGACATGAATTCTTTGTATAAAGCTATCGAATTTCATCATGCTTGGAATGGTGTAATGTTCCACATATTATTATATCGTTCACATACAACGCAGATAATGACTAAATGAGGCAATATGCGCCTTACAATTACACGATATTGAAAACTATTAACAAAAAACGCACAGTATTGTGAACCAATTTATTTCTGCGTATCTATGACGTAGCAGTGTATATAAAACCATAAATACTGTTTGTTATTTGGATTTACGGCAACTTACAAGTCAAAGGTTAATCCATGCATGTTGAAAGCAATAAAGCAATTTTAACTAAATTTCGATTTCATCTCTTTAAGAATCATTGAATAAATACTTCGCCACTGTTTTAAAACACTCTTTAAAGCATTGACATTTGAAATTATGTCATACATATATCATCTGCATGCGTAGTTAATAAGCATGTGCCTTACATCAAAGTAGCCTTTAATATAGGTATATAATAATGTGCTTTTCTCTTTCAAGAAGGTACGAAGTGAAAAAGTGGTATCATTTTTCACAGTGGGTTAATTTGTATCATGTTTGACTAAAAGACTAAACGATATTCCAGAAATACGAGTAGGATTTATTGCATTCACTTCGAAAATAGTTGCGAATTTCTATATTCTGGCTTTATTAGGTATGCAAATATGACCCGGAATCCAATTAGTACCCCCGGGTGCAATTTTTGGCTTGGAATTGATCAGAAAGTTTCAATAGATTGGTGAAATCTGTAACTTTGAAAAGATAGTTGGAATCTGGTTTGCTGCTTATAGACGTTAATTCGTGCGGATCGATATCATCCCCGATTCCAACTACGAACATCACAATGCCGTTCATTTTAGCGTTGTGTGCCGACTGAGCGGTTTTATCGGGCTCGAACGACGTGCCGTCAGTTATGACAATGCTGACTTTAGGGTTGTTGACATCACGGCTGAATTGTTGCATCATAAGGTCGAGGGCTGTGTGTGTGTTTGTGCCTCCGTGGTTGTATGTAATGTTGGCCTCGAGGGCAAGCATCGTAGCTATGTCTGTTGACTCCGACAATTTCAATGCAACCTGAAATGTTCAGTTATAATTAAAATACCTTCAGACATAACATTCAACACATAAATGAGGAAACAAAAAACACGACTGTCACCGATCTATGTACATGTAAGGACATATGTTCCAAGACTTTGTGGTCAAATGTAGATTTTCAATGTGACACAACTGGCAACACATGAGCCCAAACGCTTATCACCTTTCTATATTGGTTTCGTTACTAACTGACTATGCTAACAAACAAAGCGTTTATCGTGTGATGTGGTTTAAAATGATTAAAAAATAACCTTTCGTTCGAAAGCATTTTTAATGATAGTACAGTATTCTTCGTAGTACGTTCATGTGTGGTGTTTACCCTGGCTTTATTGCTGTAGGTGATCACTGTAATGTTCATGCTGTTGTATTCCTGTTTCAGTCGCAACGTGACGTTTTGAGTGAATTCTCTCATTATCTGGAAGTTATTCTCTCCCACACTGCTAGAAGAGTCCAGTACAAACACCAGCTCAGCCGTCGTGTTGCAATCATTGAAAAAGTTGGGTCCAGGCTCTATCGCAACAAACAAAAGTCATAATTGTTTTCTCTAAAATAAGCAATAACACACATTTGTAGGTAAGTTAATTGTTAGTGAAGTTATATTAAAATCGTTAAATATCTACAAAACTAAAATATTAGTATTTCAACAGCTTTATACTAGTTATAATACAATTCGTACAAGGTAATATACCTCCAGTTGGTAACAGCGTAGGCACAACAACGGTGGTACGTTCGGTACTCCTGGGGACATTTGAGTTCCAGCACATCTCGCAATACTGGGGACACTTTAATCTACCGAAGTCCAGCAAAGCACCCTCGCAGATCTGCCGACCGAGCTTCTCACAGTTTGCATCCGGATCATTTACGCAAACGCCGCCTGCACAGAAAGGTCCATGCATTGTGGTTTAATTATCCAATGCAAAATTTTCTTGAAATGTAAACACTTGTCATGCTTAACATGCTATGAATATACATGGTCATCTATCCTGAACAGCGTTTACACATGTCAAAATCATTTATGAAATTCCTGACAAATAGTCTTAGCATTATGTTCAGTTTATGTAAATTGTTTGGACATCTTACCTGTACTTGGCTGGTATGCAATAGTCGTCTGCTGTATTCCAGAAGTAGACGCCGGTGGGCTGCGTTTAGTTGTCGTCGGTTGCAAGGTGCTCGCGCCTGTGGGTAGGGTTGCTACTGTGCAGAACTTGCAAAATCTAGCACAGTGTTCGCGTCCAAACACGTCCAGTGGAGACACACAGACGCTCGGACCGATGTCGGAACATTCCGGATCGTCATCGTAGCATATTTGGCCAACTGAAAGTGATCATTATAGCATAGTTGAACTGCTGTTTGAAAATTTAAGTTTAAAATTGGTTTGCTGTGAACCTATGTACTTAATGTGGTAATTTAAAGACTTTGTTTATAGGACATGAAAATATAATTGGTTAACCTTTAAACTATGTGCATGTACTTAATATTTTTTTTTAGGTATATCAAAAATTGAAACCACCGAATTTTAGCTTTTAAAAATGTAAAATCCATCATGGGCTCTATATGATACCGGCGTACCCCCTGACGTGATAGGCGTTCTCGGCGTTGTGCTCGGGACTTCTCCACGGTGGTACTTGCAGTACTCGCACATGAAGCGGCATTTGACCTTTGCGAACACCGTGTAGTCTGTACATATCACTTGGCCAAGTTCTCTGCATATGGTGTCGTCTATCTTCTCCGCGCAATACTCTTCTGTTAATGTTTTTATAAACGTATTAAGAAATAATTAAGCATTAAGAAATAGCACTACAGATGTCATTACAGTACAGTCCACGCGTTTTCCCAAAAAAACTCTAGCGAGTGCTTCAGTGGTGGGGAAGGCGATGTGTACTCGCTAAAACGCTCGGCGTTCCGCAGAGTTAGCTAATACCCGCGGCGTGTATTACTTAAGCCTAGTCGGTAAATGCATACAATTTCCGTTCTTATCAGGGTCCGGTTAAATGAGAGCGACCATGGTCGGGCGACTATGGTTGTACCAGCGAATAATCGTCGTTTAATAGAGAGCGACGATCGTCAGTCGACCGCGCGTTGTTCGACATATTGTCGAGCGATCGCAGTCCACCCATCACTCCACAACTGCTCGTCGCTTGACGCTTTGTCGGCACCCAAAACCCGTTCCAGGAGACTCCCAGACAATATGCGATGGTACCAAGATCGTCTGGGCAACTGTTGGGCAATCCTTGACAGTCTGCGACGGTTTCAGACGGTCTCCCAGACCAGCTGGGCACCTGCAGGAGAATCCAAGACAGTGTGCGATGGTGCTAAGGTCGTCTGGGCACCTGCAGGAGAATCCCAGACTGTGCGAGACAGTCTCTCAGGCCTCCGGGGCACCTGCAAGGGACTATAAGACAGACTTTGACGATGCCAATACCTCTTGGTACCTGCAGTAGACTCCCAGACGGCGCGAGATGGTCTCCCAGACCGTCGGGGAACCGGCAGGAGACTCGCACACGGTGCCACACAATATACAAGACCGTCGGGGCACAAGCAGGAGACTCCCAGACAGTTTGAGACGGTGCCAAGACCGTCTGGGCACCTGAATGACTCCAAGATGATGTAAGAAATTCTCCCAGACCGTCGGGACACCTGCAAGAGACTCTCAGACAGTCTGCGACGATGCCAATACTGTCTGGGAACCAGCAGGAGACTCACAGACAGTCTCCCAGATCGGTGGGGCACCTCCAGGGACTTCAAGACGGTTTGCGACGGTGCCAAGACCGTCTGGGCAGCTGCAGGTGACTCCCAGAATGTCCGTGATGTTGCCATGTACGTCTGAGCACGTGCAATAGACTGTCAAAGTCTTTTGAAAGTTTACTGCTGGTGCCGATACGGTCTTGGCACCGTCGCACACTGTCTCAGAGTCTCCTGCCCTGCCCTGCTGGTTTAAAAGACTGCATGGGAGTCTCCTCCAGGTGCCCAGACGGTCATGATATCGTTGCAGACTGTCTGGCAGTCTCCTGCAGGTTCCCAGACGGTCATAATATCGTTGCAGACTGTCTGGGATACTTCTGCAGCTGCCAAGACGGTTTTGGCACTGTCGCAGATCGTCTAGGAGTCTCCTCCAGGTGCATCGCCGGTTTGGTAGACTTTCTGGCACCGTCGCAGATTGTCTCGGGGTCTTCTGAAGGTGCCCAGATGGTCTTCGTACCGTCGCAAACTGTATAAGAGTCACTTGCAGGTGCCTCGCCGGTCTTGGAGACTGTCTTGGCATCGTCGCAGACTGTCTGGGAGTCTCCTGCAGGTGCCCCGCCTGTCTGAGAGACTGTCTGGCACTTTCGCAGACTGTATGGAAGTCTAGTGCTGGTACTCAGACGGTCTTAGCACCTTCGCGGGCTGGCTGGGCGTCTCCTGCTGGTGCTCCGCCGGTCTAGAAGACTGTCTTGCACCGTCGCAGACTGTCTGGGAGTCTACTGCAGGTGTCGTCAAGGTGGTCTTGGTACCGTGTCAAACTGTCTGGGAGTCTCCTTCAGGTGTCAAGGCGGTCTTGGTACCGTGTCAGACTGTCTGGGAGTCTCCTGCAGGTGTCAAGGCGGTCTTGGCAACGTGTCAGACTGTCTAGGAGTCTCCTTCTGGTACCTTTAACGCGACGAGTGGTCAGTCTAGTGCATTTCTCTTTATGCCCCGTAGCTTTTTACATGTGACTGCTGTCCTCAACGCCACCCACACGCGTTTATGGCTGCCACAATATCCTGGCACTGTTCCGCTTGTTTGCCTCGGTCACCAATGGCCCGTGCTTTCCGTCCAGCAGGGTCTTGTTCTCGATAACAAGCTCTAAAAGGATATCTATCTCTTTGTTGGACCCCGAATGGCACTGACTTGAATGTTGCAGTCTTCGTTTTCCATTTTTCGCGTGTATTTTTGCCGTCGGATGTTGATGGCGGAAGTGGTAATTTTCCTAAAATTGGCGACTACCACGACCGCAGTCGACTGACCACGCCGTCGTTCGACCACAGTCGCGACAACTTGCTCCTTGAACGCGACGAGTGGTCAGTTGGCGTCGGTCGACCACACAGTCAACCGACTAGAGTCGGGTTTGTAGTTTTTCATTAAACCGGACCCTGCAGGACAACGCCGCGAAAAACCGCGGTAGCAGTGTGCTACTGTGCATGCCAATAAAAATAAAAACATTGTAATTAAAAATTGCTTAAATACTGTGGCAAATAAAGATAATTGTATAAAAAATAATATATGTTTTAATTCACAGGTACGTCTACAATATGAATGAATAAGCTGGATACATACACGTTCCGACTCTATCCATTACCCTATAAACCAGTATAATTGCGATTTCAATGTTCAAAACCAAAATATGACCAGTATTGACGCTAATGTGTTTTAGAATTTTATAAATACAAAGTCCGCCATTTTACGCAAGCGCATACATGCAAAGTGATTTTTTTGGATGTGATAATTCCCATGTTGCATGCGTAAATCAGGTGACACGATGTGCGAGCATCGAGCACTGTTCATATTTGGTTATAACGACCAATCAATGAGTGACTTCAATTAAATTTAGTATTCGTAAATTTACATAGTTTTTTTTATTGTTTTGATGGGCAATACTTTTTCATCGTGTGCATTGATTCCGATGGTTTTTTTTAATTCTAAAATACTACAAGTATTGAGTTGAACGTCTATATTTAGTTACGACACATGGCCTGATTTAACACGTATGCTTTCCATGCGTAGAACTTCTCTGTCAGCAACACTTTCGCGCCCTTATTATTTTGCATCATGTATCATGACATAGTGAACGGAGCATATCCATACAAAGGGACTAACTAATATAATCACGTAGCTGTAGACAAATTGTGTAATTCAGTTTTATAAATGGACATGGTGAAATATACTTGTACTGAAATTAAATTGTTACCGAATAAAATTTGTAACGGGTAATGTTTTCACAACTTACTTGCCATAAGTAATTAATTTCTCACCATTTGCATTTAACTTGAATGACTTCTCATAAGGAACCATTTTTGGATAAGTAATTGTTTACGGTAAAAAGGTGTGATGAGGATGCCCCTTACCGTTTTTCATGCACTGTTTAATTACCGATGGCTATTTCGAAAATGTTAAAACTGATTCCTTTTAAATTAATATGCAATAAACACTAACTTCAAGACTGACGTCAATTAAAAATAATGATCGCCAGTTAACCCCGCCCTTATACGCATTTTCGTTTCCGATTGGACGCTGAACAATACACATGTTGTGCACGTCTTAAAATTATATATATATATATATATATATATATATATATATATATATATAATTATATTTATATACTTGTAATAAATGTAATTTTATTTGAAAATCAGAAAGTCAAACAAAGATTAATTGATCGTTATCTCGTTAAACACAGAGTTTCTTCTGCGTTGCCAACGCCGAGGGCTGCCGCGTCGGCTTATCAATTTGCCGATCGTTAACCTCGGAGTTCCCAATCATGCAAACTCCTCATATCGCGGGACATTCTTTATCTCTCTTCGTCTCCCTTCATAAGCGTGCCCGCGGAGTAGCGAGGGAAATTGGGAAAAAAGCGTGGACTGTACTGTAAGTATAACAGTTTCTTCGTTTCACTACAATCATTTTTGTATTCCTAACAAATAGTCTTAGCATTATGTTCAATTTATTAAATTTTTTAGACAACTTACCTGTACTTGGCTGGCCTGGAATTGTCGTCTGCTGTATTCCGAAAGCAGATGCTGTTGAGCTGCGTATAGTTGTCGCCTGTTGAAAGGTGCTCGTGGTTGTGGGTTTGGTTGCTACTGTGCAGAAGTTACAGTATCTTTGACAGAACGCGCGTCCAAACGGCTCGAGTGGAGGCTTACAGACGTTGGGACCGAGGTGTGAACATTCCGGGTCGCCATCGTAGCATATCTGGCCAACTGAAAGAAAAAACATAGAATAAAACGGTAATCAAAGTTTGCAGTTCGGCAGCAATTGGGAAACAAACGTGCATATATAACGGGATTGATTTCATGATCTGATTAAATGTGTGTCGTCTTAAAACTATTTGGAAACGTGACAGCGGCTTCGTTTTTAAGACATCATGCCTATATAATATAAAATTATTTAACAGCGCTCTGCACACAGCAATGATGTATCTGGACGGATTCATAGCTTTCTTACCATATTAAACGAGCCGCTATACGAGTCTATTGACTATACACATTTAATAAAATAGTTGAGTGTATCAAATATCTTAACGTGTTTAAGTAAAAAATAGGTGTTAAGTACAGAATCCCGCATCAAAACTTTTTAATATACATAACACCTATGTGAAGCTGACGCGCTTTGTTATAAGACCATAAACAAACCGTTTAAGTTGAATGTTGGGTGAGATAGGTCAAGAGAAAGGTATGATTTCCAATCGGTTTTATATTTTATGTCTCGAAAAATATTTGAAGCCTTAGTTTTGTTCGTATTCGCTAACATTAACGAACGAAATGCACGTACTTATTCATTTGGATCTATAAGCGCGACATTTTTCATACCCTCCATTTGCTGTGTTAGACAGCTGCACCGAAATATCAATGTTTCGCAAAAGGTGATAGCAAATGTTAAACCTACCGGCATACAATGCATTTGTGAACGACGGTCAATTTAATAATCGATTCGGAAAAATGTGATCAATACTCGATGTCGTGAAGATTGTATCATTAAACTTAATTACCGCTAGAAAATTGTAAACCAAAATAACGCTTGAAATGTGTCGCATGCACTTTTTCCTTATCAACACATCTTTATACACACACAAATCCATTTTATACTCTACAAAAGACAACAATAAAAGGGCAAAAATGCAGCAGAATCTGGTTGAAGTCAAACTATCTTTTTTACCTATAAGACAGAACGATGAAACATTATTAAAATAGGAATTTATTTCTTTAAAATTATCTGCACATAAAGGACGTTTACGCGTGAAATTTGTTGTGAGATTCTTCCAGTATTTAAAGATGATTTCAAAACAAAACATGTTTGGACTACATATTATGTATTCGAAAGCAGGCAAAGGGTCATAATTCTGCAAACAAATTCGTCGCAGCCTAGATTCCCTTTTTTTATAAATTATCTGCACATTAACTTTATGACCGATTTTTCAAAATTTTTGCAAATTAGCGGCTTATATATATGTAAGATTGTTAACAGGATAGTGTAATTTAGTATATATATTCATTTAATCAAATTGCAAGAATATTATTAGAATATCTTATGAATATTTGTTACACAAAGATGTAACCTCAAATGTTGATGGCCTTTTTAACTTCGTCGTCCTACTGAGAATTATTATAATCATAATTACTTTCTTCATCATAGTCAGTATCGTATAGGCTTCATGTTTCATTATCTTTATCCTCCAATTACTTAAATGGTTGACCATCTGTAAATTGCCGTGAACGAGTCATTTATGCGTTGAAAGTTGGCGTCTTCAATTATATCGTGCTCTACATGAAGACAAGTTCTCCGCAGCTGAGCAATACAGTTTTGCAGTAACAGAAATAAGCGCTTCTTAACAATGAACATTAACTCATATTTGGATTATAGAAATAACAATGTATTCATATATTGAGATGATTCCAATTGATCGACTTTCAGCTGCTTTAAACGTTTGAATACACCGAAACAGAATGATTAATCGCATTAAAGCACGATTAGACAAGGTTTACTTGTAGTATCAATACTTCATAAGTGTCAATGTGTCTTGTGCATGCGATTTTTGTGATGACAATCCAAAATTACTTAAATATTTAACCTTCAGTTTGCCGAACAACGGCTAGAGTTGCTGCAGCAATTAAGTCACATGTGTTACACATAAACGGGCATCTGTTGGCGCCAAAACTCGCCATGGTTCCGTTGCAAACTATACCAACAACTTTGCGACATACTGGCTCGTCAGTAAACTCTGAGCATGTCCGACCTGAGTAACACAAACAAATACAAAAACAGTCACAGCAACTAACGTAAAATTGTATACTCTTATCTGAAAGTAGTAAAAAAACATACATATTTTCATCAAGTAGAAACTCGAACAGAGCTACCTACTACTGCGATTGTGGTTTATGCGGATTTTATATTAATTTTGCAAATTGAAGTAATTGAAGTTTCGCGGATATAGATATGTATGCAATAGACACGAACGTTGCTTCTAATTTGCAGTTGTCATATGCCACTCATTTAGACACCAGTTTGAGTACAGTGGCAAATTTCGTTTAAGTAATTAGATGTTCAAAATTCTTAAAATGTACATATTACTTTCAAATAAGTTTTAACATTGACGAAAGCATGTCCGCAATGATATATTTTTATCGAAAATATGTCTTCATCAGTTAAAATATGGTGTTGGGGTGGAAGTGGCCATATAGTTAGCTTTGCATATAACTTTATTCTACAAACATGAACAATTAAAAACAAATACCAAATACTAAAAGAGTAATTACATACCTTGTACCAGAACGACTACTGTCATCAGATACACAGCACCCAAAACTAACTTTTCCGGCATGGCTAATACGAAAAATGTGGGATAAAACATTTATTTAATTAACATGCGCCCATTGCAGATTATTATGTAATATCACTAATTTGAAAGGTTTAACGAGCTTACGTGCAGAGTAAATTTGAAATCTAACAGCGGATTTAAATTTCTTTGTTGATAGTGTTTTTGTTTGTGTTTTAAATTTTATATAAACATGATAACTAAAGCCAATATATGATTATCAAATGAATAACCGTCATATAAAAATCCAAGGCACTGACACTCAATGTATGGCACGGGCCGATGTGCCGTTTGCCCGCTACAACCAAGGAAGATTAGAGCAGATAAAGTTGAGCCACAATTTATTTAAAAACTTCCTGGACACCACATCGAAGGCAAACATTTGAAAAATTCGATATAATCTTGCACACGTTAACTTGTGTTTGGAGAGGCTCACGGCGCTTTTTATGGTTAAACATTTGTTTTCATTGGATATGGTCTTTATCTGATTGTACGAACACATACAATCATTTTGAAAAAGCATGTCATCAGATGTTTACACTTGAATTTTACTTTCCGCATGTTCTTATCTAAACCCTTATGTTTTGGACGTGTATCTAGAACCCGTTTGACCAAGTTAAAGTGATATTATGGGCATCTATCAGTTGATAGGTGTCTATCGCAACCGTTGTTTATTTTTGGTGTTTTCACTTCATATACACTTATATTTATTAATGCAGCATCAACATATCAAAACAATATCTCGGAAAGAGAAAGATAATGTATTTGAATATTAACCGTACTTTCGTTTTGACAACTGACGATGTGAATCTAAATTTGGTTTTAGTGCAGATTCGTTTATACGACACAAAGACACTATTTTGTTTTACGGATCATTTCGGCTTAGGGGACTCACCAGTCATGTAAAATATCGAATATAATAAATAAATAAATATATTTTATAAACAACTGGAAGCAAGATGAGTTGCAGATAATTGGTTAATTCTTTTAAGCTCAATTTAACAGTGAAAAATGCCCATAATATCACTTTAATTTCAAATGCATAAGTTCTCAAAGTAGATTACATTTATTAAGAGTTCCTCGGTACACGGCTAATAATGATCATACTCTGACAAGATTTGGATGCAACGTCATCAAAGACAAACTCACGTAAGTACTCAACATTTAAAGCGAGATTATACGATTTTCATATGTGTTAAATTGTAATATATTGATAAAAATATGTTACAAATAACACAAAATAGGCAAGAAAAAATATACATTGTAAACTAATTTCATAAAATGCAGCAAAGACAAATTAGCGCACCGAGTCGATTGTGACGAAGATATTTCGTATATGTTTTGCTAAAATAACCAAAGCATTCGTCAAAGTTTTGTTTTACGACTAAAAAAGCTGTCCTATTGCATAAGGAACACACTGTTTTTTTTCAAAACCACGCGAGTGAATGCTCATCATTTAATCAGCCATTGCATACGTTGTGTCAGATAGTAGAACAATAATTTGCCATATCACTGTATGTAACAGCAGTTGATTAAAAATACAAAGAATGGCTTTAAGGAAAAGGTCCAGTCTTTGAGTTTAGGTCATATTTATATAATAGTGATATATTTGACAAAGGTTATATTCAGAAAACCATCATTTTAGTGTTTTATCTCTTACATACAGATTTGCGATATCACGTGCCGTACATACATGCAGGTAGCATATACAGACGATTACCGGAAAAATATTTTAAAGATAAATTGTCACTCATTTGCAATCCCATCAAAAAGCTACTGTTCAAGGTAAATGGCGATATTGATCACGATAATCAACGTTCAGGTGCAATGATTCCATTCGGAATGAAAACAAACTTTCATTGTATTTCATTATTAGATTGTTACAACACTATTTTTTCATTATCTTTCTTACGGCACTGTGCACATATTGGACTAATGTATCGTCTTACATAAAGCGCTATTTACTAAGACTTGAGAAGAGAACCACCAAAAGTTGTACATGGTTTATATTAACATTTAAATATCGTTCTTATGCAATCCATCTAAACAATATTTCAGTTTTTATCCCAAACGCGTTGCCGTAAATATCATACTGAGTATCAGCATTATCACCATAATTGTCAACATCCACTTTAACATCATAAATGTTATTACAAGGGGTAACAATAACAACAACGAAAACAGTATCATTGCCAAAAACGTAAATGCAAGAAAATATACCAAATTTCATCGTGTGTGTGTGCTATATCATTGCTACTTTCGTAATGACAATCACCTCATTTTCATGCGTGTCATCTTCAAAAGCCGCATCACGTACATCTAAAATTTCTTCTATTTATATATGATATATTTTGTTTTCATAGCCGTTGTACTCAATTAGAAGAATGCATATAACGCTACACATACTTTCAATATACCGCATTAACATATGATATTAAACAGTTTACATTTTTTTCCTTGTAAAGGGACGTGTTCAGTCAGTAACTCGCCCATTTTGGTATAACTATTCTACATCTCATGCATATCATAGAATTTAATAATATTTGGCAGCATGCAAGTTTAGGGAAGCAAAACGAAGAGGCGGAACTTGCTCACTTAATTTGTGTTATTATCAACAACTATAGCTACATTATGCTTTTTAAGTTATATTTCAAATGATCGAATATCAAATAATAAAACTAAGGTATTCATGATTTACTTGATGAACATCATTTGTACATCACGCTTAAATGATACAATTTTCAAAATGATACGCGAAACAATATAATTTAGGAATTAAACAAGCGACTGTTAAACCATACATTTCAGATACTGATGATAACGAGATACACATTTTAATAAATGTTGGCGAAATATTATTATTTTTTATAATACCTTATTCTCCCGGCATCATATTGTTGTTTTATTCTTTGTAATACATGAACTAAATGAGGTGCGTGAAGTTGGCACTGACATCGGCAATCGACATTCAAATATCGAGCTGGGACGAATGAAGAGCCAGCTCTGACATCGATATTCGTCAAAAAAATCGAGAGCTGGCTTGCTCGACATTCAGCCCAGCTCGATATTCGCGAGTATTGCCGAATGTCGATGTCAGAGCTGGCTCGACATTCGTCCCAGCTCGCTATTCGGGATTTTGCCGAATTTTGATGTCAGACCTGGCTCGACATTCGCCCCAGCTCGATATTCGTTTTTTAACCGAATGCCGATGTAAGAGCTGGCTCGACATTCGTCCCGGCTCGATATTCGCGAGTTTTGCCGAATGTCGATGTCTGAGCTGGCTGGACATTCGCCCTAGCTCGATATTCGGGACTTTTGCCGAATGTCGATGTCAGAGCTGGCTCGACATTCGTCCCAGCTCGATATTCGGAACTTTTGCCGAATGTCGATGTCAGAGCTGGCTAGACATTCGCCCCAGCTCGATATTCGGGATTTTGCCGATTGCCGACGTCAGACCTGGCTCGACATTCGCCCCAGCTCGATATTCGTTTTTTTTTTGCCAAATGCCAATGTCAAACCTGGCTCGACATTCGTCCCAGCTCGATATTCGCGAGTTTTGCGAGTTTTGCCGAATGTCGATGTCGCCCCAGTTCGATATTCGGGACTTTTGCCGAATGTCGATGTCAGACCTGGCTCGTCATTCGCCCCAGCTCGATATTAAGGTGTTTCACCGAATGCCGATGTCAGAGCTGGCTCGACATTCGTCCCAGCTCGATATTCGGGAGTTTTGCCGAATGTCGATGTCATAGCCGGCTCGACATTCGCCCCAGCGCGATATTCGGGATTTTGCCTAATTTCAATGTCAGAACTGGCTCGACATTCGCCCCAGCTCGATATTCGGGTTATTTACCGAATGCCGATGTCAGAGCTGGCTCAACATTCGTCCCAGCCCGATATTCGGGAGTTTTGCCGAATGTCGATGTCAGAGCTGGCTCGACATTCGCCCCAACGCGATATTCGGGTGTTTTGCCGAATGTCAATGTCAGAGCCGGCTTGAAATTCGCCCCAGCTCGATATTCAGGATTTTGCCGAATGTCGATGTCAGAGCTGGCTGGACATTCGCCAAAGCTCGATATTCGGGATTTTGCCGATTGCCGACGTCAGACCTGGCCCCGTGTTCACAAAACATTTTTTGCAATCGAAAATCGATTTAGCTTGTCATTGAAAATGGATTTCCATTGTAGTTGATAGGCAAAAATGAAAATCGATGTCAGTTAAAATCGATTTTCGATTGCAAAATTGTTTTGTGAACACGGGGCCTGGCTCGACATTCGCCCCAGCTCGATATTCGTTTTTTTTGCCAAATGCCAAACCTGGCTCGAGATTCGTCCCAGCTCAATATTCGCGAGTTTTGCCGAATATCGATGTCACAGCTGGCTCGACATTCGCCCCAGTTCGATATTCGGGACTTTTGCCGTATGTCGATGTCAGACCTGGCTCGTCATTTGCCCCAGCTCGATATTCAGGTTTTTCGCCGAATGCCGATGTCAGAGCTGGCTCGACATTCGTCCCAGCTCGATATTCGGGTGTTTTGCCGAATGTCGATGTCAGAGCCGGCTCGACATTCGCCCCAGCTCGATATTCGGGATTTTGCCGAATTTCGATGTCAGAACTGGCTCGACATTCGCCCCAGCTCGATATTCGGGTTATTTACCGAATGCCGATGTCAGAGCTGGCTCGACATTCGCCCCAGCGCGATATTCGGGTGTTTTGCCGAATGTCAATGTCAAAGCCGGCTCAAAATACGCCCCAGCTCGATATTCTGGATTTTGCCGAATTTCGATGTCAGACCTGGCTCGACATTCGCCCCACTCGATATTCGGGTTTTCTTACGAATGCCAATGTAAGAGCCGGCTCGACATTCGTCCCAGCTCGATATTCGGGAGTTTTGCCGAATGTCGATGTCAGAGCTGGCTCGACATTCGCCCCAGCTCGATATTCGGGACTTTTGCCAATGTCGATGTCAGAGCTGGCTCGACATTCCTCCCAGCTCGATATTCGTTTTTTTTGCCGAAGTTCGATGTCAGAACTGGCTCGACATTCGTCCCAGCTCGATATTCGAATGTCGATTGCCGATGTCAGTGCCAACTTCACGCACCTAACAAAATGACACTGTTAATTTGTTCTTAGGGCGTCCACTTACATGTTTTACAAACAGTACAGTTACTGAGGCGATTTACATATTGCATTGCATTTTCGTCTGTTTATAAATTGTCTATCAAGCTAAATTGCCTATTCAATATGAGAATAAATAAAATATTAAAACAAATACACATCACTATTTTTGTTCCATCTTGTTCAGAAAAATAACGGACAGAACACCCTTTTTGTTTTCATTTGGTATCTGGTCCATCAAATAACATGCACCATATATGCAAGAAAGTCTGGATTTTCATTTTCAAGGTGTGAAATCATTGCGACCATAACGCTCGTGTTATGTGCGTAAAATGTCGCAATTTAGCATCCGATGTGGTGGTTATTTCAGAAAATGGATGCAAAGGGACAGAACGATTTTGTTTTTTTACGATTCCCGAAGACATACAGACCTTAATTTAAAAATCGGGGATACGAATATTCATATTGTTTCTTATTCTGTCAAAATTCTTGATAAAAATCCAATATCCAAACCTCAAGGACTTACCAAAGGTTTGTTCATGTGATGTTGACAATGAACAAGTCGCATGGTTGTTCTATATTATTATATGTTTGAACAGAAAATCCCATTTGGTAATTAAGGGTGCAGGATAACTGGACCTTTTTGGTGTTTCACATTTTAATTGCTATGGATTAATACACGACGGTAAGTGGTGCTTTATTTCAAAGAACTTTTTAAAACAAGTTTTCTTAAGGTAGAAACCGTGTAATGGGCTCGGCATTTTCCGTACAATTTCGTAAGATTTCTTGCGATTTCGTTGTAACTCGAAAATGTCCGTTTGCTGTCGAAAATTTTAATATTTTTTATCGAACACAATTATTTTCTCGCATATTTACTTTCATTATATCGGATTTTGATACCTCAAATTAATTTACCATGAAAGAAAGGAAAGTTTATCCATTTTTTGTAATTATTATTGGGAATTCCTGGGAAAAACCCCTAGGAAGATCGACCTACTATCAAAACCAAAACACAATGACAAACAAAAACGAACAAAACTAAATGGTAACAATCGTAACAAAAAGGACGTTTTATATCTTAATCTTAGGGAAAGGTTTCTGTTAGTAATAGTAATGTGTTAGTTGAGCATAATTACAGTCACGTCTTGAATATTTCTTCCTTCAGCCTGACTACAAAGTGACCTTCAATAAACTCTTTGAACACTTCAGGTGCTGCATATTCTAATGCTTCTATGTCTGCTAGATATACAGGACCCCAACGGACATAGCCATTAGCCATTAGCCACGGTAGCATCTCGTAAAAGGCTTCAATATGAAACAGCCAATCTCCTATTCTCTGGGCTTTAATGAACTTCATTAGGATGCCAAATGTAGGTAGCAATTCCAGATAGAAAAGTTCTTTACTTTTCTCTATGTCGGATTTATTTAGTAATTCATCAGGGATTATATCAGCAGTATAAGATATATGCAGTTTAAACAGGATGAAGAATCTACACTTAAAAACAATGTAAAATGATACTGAAATACACAAATGAGTTTCAGTCTTTTAAGCGTAAGTTGTACTTCATTATATATATATATATAATGGATCCTTTTATGTTTTCTTTTTACTTTACAAATATGTTTATTGAGTTAACAAAAATTAGAAAAAAACTATTCCATTGTTTAAAAAATATTTTTTGAACATAATATTTTATTCTGTTGATTTTCAATGCCAGTTGTTATGTTTATTCTGACAAAAAAAGTACTTTTGTCCTACATAAGTTAATACCATAATAGATACATTTTTAATTAGATCCAATACACAAATGAGTTTCAGTCTTTTAAGCGTAAGTTGTACTTCATTATATATATATATAATGGATCCTTTTATGTTTTCTTTTTACTTTACAAATATGTTTATTGAGTTAACAAAAATTAGAAAAAAACTATTCCATTGTTTAAAAAATATTTTTTGAACATAATATTTTATTCTGTTGATTTTCAATGCCAGTTGTTATGTTTATTCTGACAAAAAAAGTACTTTTGTCCTACATAAGTTAATACCATAATAGATACATTTTTAATTAGATCCAATCAGTTTAATTTTCAGACAATGTTACTGCCTTGAACTTTTTAATTTTGGTTATAAATTACAATGAGATGTTTTCATCTCCTAAACAACTGAAAACTCTACCCTTTGACCTAATTAAAAGTATGTCAAGCACCTGAGAAGGTGACATCCCTTCTAGATTTTGAGCAGAGGGTATGAAGATACCAAAAAACATAAAAAGGAGCCATGCCTAAAAAATGCAAACCAACTTATTTTCCAGGTACATTTCTCAGATTTTTAGGTTAACTTATACTCATACATAACGTTTTGTTCTATGCGTTTTTATTCACATCAGTCGTGTAACGCACTTCTCTCTTTGGAACCGACATTGTGTCAACAAAGCCAGTAAATGACCACTGTATATTGCCATATTGCCAATTTGTTCCAGCCAAGTAAAGAGCTTAATCTATTGTTATTATATCTTTTAGGCAAGAAGCACTCTATGTCAGCGTTCCTTTGGGAGTAGTGATTACTATTGTGAAGACCAAGAAAAGGAAAATGACGATTTAACCACGCCATGGGAATGATCAACTTATTAGCTAGTTATTCCCTGACGCGGGTGTTTTTGGTTTCACTTATCTTTCATTAAATGGAATCTCCTAATTTAAACAAGTATAATTCTGACAGGCCTCTTTACACGATGAACTCCTGTTAAGCCAGAAATAATTTAAGTCACTACAGTATCTGAATAGTTACAAATACTACGAGCAAAGAATCAACCGTGACATAGAAGTTATACGTGAGAATTTCTCCTTCGATTTTGTTTTTAAACCGTATACGGTAATTTTTATTTTTTTAATGTACAGAGAAAACATGATTCTGATTAATGGTTTTACATTTAACTTAATAGTTATAATTAGAGGGGTATAAACATGTGCGACATTACACCGTTTATTTTTAAGTTAAATTATCGTAAAAAATCAAACCCGGAAGGAACATTTTTAAATATGCATATACATGGCGTGTCGTTCGAAATGAATTAGGCTTTACTTACAGGAAAATGTTTAGCCTAACATCAATCCATTACTGTGCATTTTAGTTCCACGTGTCAAGGTACAGTAATTATTATTTCCTGATTTGTGAAGAATAATATAAGTGTGTAGCAATGCAATGCTCTCAAAACAGCAATCTTAAAGCCAATGTTTACCCTTTAGTGAAATAAAAACGCATATACCGAACTGTTATGTATGAGTATTTGCCAACAATTTTAATCATTACCATAACAGAAAGTTAACTAGTGCTAAGGCATAGAATAAGGAAGACGATGTGGACCCTAAAATGTGTTTTAAAGTATTAGCATTTTGAGGTTAAGAATTTAACAACTATTGTTAAAAAGTATTAACTAACTGATCAAACATATACCCGAACAGAACTTACTTTTCGATTGCGTAACATAAGAAATTATTTCAGCGGAATTTATTTACAATAGTTGTTAATATGCAATCCTAATTAAACCGCATGTATTCACTTTAAATATCATTATTTTATTTTTGCGGTAATAAACAAACACATGATCAGGGAAAATAAAATCAACTAATTAATAAATTGTTATAACAAATGTCGACTTCAATAAACAGTAGTATTTACAACTGTATACAACTATACTAGTATTGATGTCCAGGCACTAACACAGCCGTACGTATTTCCAATGTTTTATTATTCCTATAACTAGGTTAATATGTTTGGAAATCAGGTCATATAAACTAGCATTAATTATAACTTGTGTACAGATTGGGTAAACTCACACACCAGCAAACTATTAAACAACATTTATTATTGCATAAACTCAATCTATAATGCCTTCTGGCGGGGTGCAGAAACTTGGCAAAAGGAGGGCTTGAACGGGAGAAATTGTGTATTAACAAGGCGATTCACGTGCCGTTCAAGCCCTGTTATGTGTTTTTCATATCCATAAACTGGTCCACGCGGAGTTACTTCCCTTAGTGGATTCAATGAAGTCATTATGAACTTTGTTAATAACTCCAGCCTTCGACGACTTTCCAAACATAAATAGTGAACTGAATAAGCACCAGTTTCCTCATGCATGCAGGGATAAAGGCAATGAATATTTCAATCCACTTTTCAAAACATACCATCTCCACTCTCTTGACTACATCTTTATTTTATTGGTAACGTCAATTAAGTTAAGGTTATTTACTCAACACTTTCAAAAGACTATGCTGTACATGTAATTGTTTATGTACCTTCAACGTTCCTGCTGTATGCTTGAAATACTTCAGTGACAATATGTTGGTAGTATTATTTTTTATAAGATTTAGTGGGAACGAAATAAGATAGACCTGTACGAAAGAAACATCTATGAAAACAGTTACTTATTCTGACGACATATTTATCCGTCACGACCAGTCAATTCGTAAATAATTCCTCATTTCTTACTTTCTTTGCGCGGCTGCATTTCAAATTTGCATTAATCCACTGTTTAAACACATTTTAAACCCCAAACTGCCCATCCAAAGGTAAAGCCTCGTCATTTCTGCTGCGCACTCGGGCAGGAACGGATTTTTCGAGCGCCCACAGGTGATCATGCCCTCGAAAACGTGTATTATCCCTATAAAAAAGTACATAAAATACCTAAACATAGGAAGTAAATAGAAGAAAGCATTACGTAGATTACCTTTATAGACGCACAGCATCAGTATACGCCAGAATAAACTGTAACTGGTAATTAACTTTTGCTGATATCATTGAACTTACTTATAACAATCTAACGTGTATGAGATGCAACATTACATGGTCATTTAACGCCAATTAAAAAAAATGATAAAGAGAGCCCCTTATCATCAACAATACAAAATATCATATAACAAATGGAAAGATTCTAACACTATCTTGAGATATGTCTCTGTAAACAACAGGTCTAATGGCCACTGTATTGTTACGCTATTACACGACCTTTTCGATTTAGAGTTGAAATGTCAGATTTTGTAGCTCGGCCCATTTAAAATGAAATGGTATAGTAATTGTTTTACAGGACTTAATTATAAATTCATTTGATGTTTTGTAATTGTGTCTGTACCAATATTTTTTAGATTGCTTGACATACACATTGGATAATCGAATATATTAGAGACGCCACTTATACGTGGACAGTTGTATAAGTCTGAGTGAATAAGTGCTTATTTAATGATTGAGGAAACCAGTACCAATAGTTTACATTATAATTATGAAAGTTTTTAAATAGTTAAATATAGGCTGATAAGAATTACCGTGTTAAATACCAATAGTTTCTGATTACCCTTTCATGTTTACCAGCCAAATACACATTATGATTGAGAAGGCAACTACATGTATTTCTGTTTATATCCCAAAAACATAATATGTCCTTTTTCTGAGACAATATTTGATAGAGTGAGTATATCAGACAATGCTGGTACAGGGACATGCTTTGAGCAAATTATTACAAAGAAATTAATTTTTGCTCGACTGCCGATATTCTCTCGATTCCAGTTCATGGGCCCAGAACCGGTACTTGGTGTTTGTGAACTCCCGATCGTTAGGTGGAGACAATATTAACGACGCCACGGTGACCTAATTCATATAAACTATTTTCCTTCAAAGTTGTACTTCAGAAATATGCTTCCACAATACAACGCGGTCTTCGGGACCAGTATTGATACATCCGCGCACAGGAAATGAATGAATGGTTAAAACATCACTCATAACTGCAGATCGGATTGGAATTTAATGTTTTAGGTTTGATCGATTTATGGAACTTTGTGCTACTATGTATATCTTTGCCGCGTAAACATAAGTGTCCACAATGTTACATAATTATGTTTACACAAATTAGCTTCAGATGTCTTTTTCATATTAATTATTTACGAGTTAACCGTTTCCTCCAATGCTATTTTAAGCTAATATATAATCAAATAGACATTGCCTTGCATTTAAAGGTTAATTCCTATTACATCGAAACCCTTCTGAAAAAAAAACTCATTACGTAAAGGAAATGAAGATCTTGCAAACCATCCAAATATTCCAATCATTAAGCCTTATTAAAAGCTCGCTTTTCAAGGTCATGTGGTAGACAAAGCACAATATATGTTTGAGTAAAATACTAATTATTTCTTACCGCTTGATCGGGGACGTTGTTGCATTGTGTTGTAATTTACATGTT